>NW_028244926.1:0-46672 GCF_964263255.1 Lissotriton vulgaris
AAGTCATTTCTGTGCCTGAAATTGGTCAAAATTGAAGATTTTGAGTAAGCAAAACTCTGTAAAAATGGCAGTTTTGGTCACTGTGAGGGTTTAAAAAGTGGTTATTCAACATGAGGCTCAATCAAAATGACATTTTGAATCATTTTTGGTAGAGTCCAAAAAAATCAATTTTCTGATGAAAAACGATGACCCCGGACCAGTCGAACGTTGAAAAAATGGTCAATATTGATGAAATTTTAACATTTAATCTTTTGACTTTAAATGACGGTTGGATGTGAGTTATTACTTTTTCAACTAAAATAAGTGTGTTTAAAGTCATTTCTGTGCCTGAAATTGGTCAAAATTGAAGATTTTGAGTAAGCAAAACTCTGTAAAAATGGCAGTTTTGGTCACTGTGAGGGTTTAAAAAGTGGTTATTCAACATGAGGCCCGATCCAAATGACATTTTGAATCATTTTTGGTAGAGTCCAAAAAATCCATTTTCTGATGAAAAACAATGACCCCGGACCAGTCGAACGTTGAAAAAATGGTCAATATTGATGAAATTTTAACATTTAATCTTTTGACTTTAAATGATGGTTGGATGTGAGTTATTACTTTTTCAACTAAAATAAGTGTGTTTAAAGTCATTTCTGTGCCTGAAATTGGTCAAAATTGAAGATTTTGAGTAAGCAAAACTGTAAAAATGGCAGTTTTGGTCACTGTGAGGGTTTAAAAAGTGGTTATTCAACATGAGGCCTGATCCTAATGACATGTTGAATCATTTTGGTAGAGTCCAAAAAATCCATTTTCTGATGAAAAACGATGACCCCGGACCAGTCGAACGTTGAAAAAATGGTCAATATTGATGAAATTTTAACATTTAATCTTTTGACTTTAAATGATGGTTGGATGTGAGTTATTACTTTTTCAACTAAAATAAGTGTGTTTAAAGTCATTTCTGTGCTGAAATTGGTCAAAATTGAAGATTTTGAGTAAGCAAAACTCTGTAAAAATGGCAGTTTTGGTCACTGTGAGGGTTTAAAAAGTGGTAATTCAACATGAGGCCCGATCCAAATGACATTTTGAATAATTTTTGGTAGAGTCAAAAAATCAATTTTCTGATGAAAAACGATGACCCCGGACCAGTCGAACGTTGAAAAAATGGTCAATATTGATGAAATTTTAACATTTAATCTTTTGACTTTAAATGACGGTTGGATGTGAGTTATTACTTTTTCAACTAAAATAAGTGTGTTTAAAGTCATTTCTGTGCCTGAAATTGGTCAAAATTGAAGATTTTGAGTAAGCAAAACTCTGTAAAAATGGCAGTTTTTGGTCACTGTGAGGGTTAAAAAGTGGTTATTCAACATGAGGCCCGATCCAAATGACATTTTGAATCATTTTTGGTAGAGTCCAAAAAATCAATTTTCTGATGAAAAACGATGACCCCGGACCAGTCGAACGTTGAAAAAATGGTCAATATTGATGAAATTTTAACATTAATCTTTTGACCTTTAAATGACGGTTGGATGTGAGTTATTACTTTTTTCAACTAAAATAAGTGTGTTTAAAGTCATTTCTGTGCCTGAAATTGGTCAAAATTGAAGATTTTGAGTAAGCAAAACTCTGCAAAAATGGCAGTTTTGGTCACTGTGAGGGTTTAAAAAGTGGTTATTCAACATGAGGCCCGATCAAAATGACATTTTGAATCATTTTTGGTAGAGTCCAAAAAATCCATTTTCTGATGAAAAACGATGAC
Organism: Lissotriton vulgaris; assembly: GCF_964263255.1. Taxonomy (NCBI): domain Eukaryota; kingdom Metazoa; phylum Chordata; class Amphibia; order Caudata; family Salamandridae; genus Lissotriton; species Lissotriton vulgaris. The sequence goes on from NW_028244926.1 coordinate 1,742, forward strand.
CCCGGACCAGTCGAACGTTGAAAAAATGGTCAATATTGATGAAATTTTAACATTTAATCTTTTGACTTTAAATGACGGTTGGATGTGAGTTATTACTTTTTCAACTAAAATAAGTGTGTTTAAAGTCATTTCTGTGCCTGAAATTGGTCAAATTGAAGATTTTGAGTAAGCAAAACTGTAAAAATGGCAGTTTTGGTCACTGTGAGGGTTTAAAAAGTGGTTATTCAACATGAGGCCTGATCCAAATGACATGTTGAATCATTTTTGGTAGAGTCCAAAAAATCCATTTTCTGATGAAAAACGATGACCCCGGACCAGTCGAACGTTGAAAAAATGGTCAATATTGATGAAATTTTAACATTTAATCTTTTGACTTTAAATGACGGTTGGATGTGAGTTATTACTTTTTCAACTAAAATAAGTGTGTTTAAAGTCATTTCTGTGCCTGAAATTGGTCAAAATTGAAGATTTTGAGTAAGCAAAAACTCTGTAAAAAATGGCAGTTTTGGTCACTGTGAGGGTTTAAAAAGTGGTTATTCAACATGAGGCCTGATCCAAATGACATGTTGAATCATTTTTGGTAGAGTCCAAAAAATCCATTTTCTGATGAAAAACGATGACCCGGACCAGTCGAACGTTGAAAAAATGGTCAATATTGATGAAATTTTAACATTTAATCTTTTGACTTTAAATGACGGTTGGATGTGAGTTATTACTTTTTCAACTAAAAATAAGTGTGTTTAAAGTCATTTCTGTGCCTGAAATTGGTCAAAATTGAAGATTTTGAGTAAGCAAAACTCTGTAAAAATGGCAGTTTTGGTCACTGTGAGGGTTTAAAAAGTGTAATTCAACATGAGGCCCGATCCAAATGACATTTTGAATCATTTTTGGTAGAGTCCAAAAAATCCATTTTCTGATGAAAAACGATGACCCCGGACCAGTCGAACGTTGAAAAAATGGTCAATATTGATGAAATTTTAACATTTAATCTTTTGACTTTAAATGACGGTTGGATGTGAGTTATTACTTTTTCAACTAAAATAAGTGTGTTTAAAGTCATTTCTGTGCCTGAAATTGGTCAAAATTGAAGATTTTGAGTAAGCAAAACTCTGTAAAAATGGCAGTTTTGGTCACTGTGAGGGTTTAAAAAGTGGTTATTCAACATGAGGCCCGATCCAAATGACATTTTGAATCATTTTTGGTAGAGTCCAAAAAATCCATTTTCTGATGAAAAACGATGACCCCGGACCAGTCGAACGTTGAAAAAATGGTCAATATTGATGAAATTTTAACATTTAATCTTTTGACTTTAAATGACGGTTGGATGTGAGTTATTACTTTTTCAACTAAAATAAGTGTGTTTAAAGTCATTTCTGTGCCTGAAATTGGTCAAAATTGAAGATTTTGAGTAAGCAAAACTCTGTAAAAATGGCAGTTTTGGTCACTGTGAGGGTTTAAAAAGTGGTTATTCACATGAGGCCCGATCCAAATGACATTTTGAATCATTTTTGGTAGAGTCCAAAAAATCCATTTTCTGATGAAAAACGATGACCCCGGACCAGTCGAACGTTGAAAAAATGGTCAATATTGATGAAATTTTAACATTTAATCTTTTGACTTTAAATGACGGTTGGATGTGAGTTATTACTTTTTCAACTAAAATAAATGTGTTTAAAGTCATTTCTGTGCCTGAAATTGGTCAAAATTGAAGATTTTGAGTAAGCAAAACTCTGTAAAAATGGCAGTTTTGGTCACTGTGAGGGTTTAAAAAGTGGTTATTCAACATGAGGCCCGATCAAAATGACATTTTGAATAATTTTTGGTAGAGTCCAAAAAATCAATTTTCTGATGAAAAACGATGACCCCGGACCAGTCGAACGTTGAAAAAATGGTCAATATTGATGAAATTTTAACATTTAATCTTTTGACTTTAAATGACGGTTGGATGTGAGTTATTACTTTTTCAACTAAAATAAGTGTGTTTAAAGTCATTTCTGTGCCTGAAATTGGTCAAAATTGAAGATTTTGAGTAAGCAAAACTCTGTAAAAATGGCAGTTTTGGTCACTGTGAGGGTTTAAAAGTGGTTATTCAACATGAGGCCCGATCAAAATGACATTTTGAATCATTTTTGGTAGAGTCCAAAAAATCAATTTTCTGATGAAAAAACGATGACCCCGGACCAGTCGAACGTTGAAAAAATGGTCAATATTGATGAAATTTTAACATTTAATCTTTTGACTTTAAATGACGGTTGGATGTGAGTTATTACTTTTTCAACTAAAATAAGTGTGTTTAAAGTCATTTCTGTGCCTGAAATTGGTCAAAATTGAAGATTTTGAGTAAGCAAAACTCTGTAAAAATTGCAGTTTTGGTCACTGTGAGGGTTTAAAAAGTGGTTATTCAACATGAGGCCCGATCCAAATGACAGTTTGAATCATTTTTGGTAGAGTCCAAAAAATCAATTTTCTGATGAAAAACGATGACCCCGGACCAGTCGAACGTTGAAAAAATGGTCAATATTGATGAAATTTTAACATTTAATCTTTTGACTTTAAATGACGGTTGGATGTGAGTTATTACTTTTTCAACTAAAATAAGTGTGTTTAAAGTCATTTCTGTGCCTGAAATTGGTCAAAATTGAAGATTTTGAGTAAGCAAAACTCTGTAAAAATGGCAGTTTTGGTCACTGTGAGGGTTTAAAAGTGGTTATTCAACATGAGGCCCGATCCAAATGACATTTTTTATCATTTTTGGTAGAGTCCAAAAAATCCATTTTCTGATGAAAAACGATGACCCCGGACCAGTCGAACGTTGAAAAAATGGTCAATATTGATGAAATTTTAACATTTAATCTTTTGACTTTAAATGACGGTTGGATGTGAGTTAATACTTTTTCAACTAAAATAAGTGTGTTTAAAGTCATTTCTGTGCCTGAAATTGGTCAAAATTGAAGATTTTGAGTAAGCAAAACTCTGTAAAAATGGCAGTTTTGGTCACTGTGAGGGTTTAAAAAGTGGTTATTCAACATGAGGCTCAATCAAAATGACATTTTGAATCATTTTGGTAGAGTCCAAAAAAATCAATTTTCTGATGAAAAACGATGACCCCGGACCAGTCGAACGTTGAAAAAATGGTCAATATTGATGAAATTTTAACATTTAATCTTTTGACTTTAAATGACGGTTGGATGTGAGTTATTACTTTTTCAACTAAAATAAGTGTGTTTAAAGTCATTTCTGTGCCTGAAATTGGTCAAAATTGAAGATTTTGAGTAAGCAAAACTCTGTAAAAATGGCAGTTTTGGTCACTGGAGGGTTTAAAAAGTGGTTATTCAACATGAGGCCCGATCCAAATGACATTTTGAATCATTTTTGGTAGAGTCCAAAAAATCCATTTTCTGATGAAAAACAATGACCCGGACCAGTCGAACGTTGAAAAAATGGTCAATAATTGATGAAATTTTAACATTTAATCTTTTGACTTTAAATGATGGTTGGATGTGAGTTATTACTTTTTCAACTAAAATAAGTGTGTTTAAAGTCATTTCTGTGCCTGAAATTGGTCAAAATTGAAGATTTTGAGTAAGCAAAACTGTAAAAATGGCAGTTTTGGTCACTGTGAGGGTTTAAAAATTGGTTATTCAACATGAGGCCTGATCCTAATGACATGTTGAATCATTTTTGGTAGAGTCCAAAAAATCCATTTTCTGATGAAAAACGATGACCCCGGACCAGTCGAACGTTGAAAAAATGGTCAATATTGATGAAATTTTAACATTTAATCTTTTGACTTTAAATGATGGTTGGATGTGAGTTATTACTTTTTCAACTAAAATAAGTGTGTTTAAAGTCATTTCTGTGCTGAAATTGGTCAAAATTGAAGATTTTGAGTAAGCAAAACTCTGTAAAAATGGCAGTTTTGGTCACTGTGAGGGTTTAAAAAGTGGTAATTCAACATGAGGCCCGATCCAAATGACATTTTGAATAATTTTTGGTAGAGTCCAAAAAATCAATTTTCTGATGAAAAACGATGACCCCCGGACCAGTCGAACGTTGAAAAAATGGTCAATATTGATGAAATTTTAACATTTAATCTTTTGACTTTAAATGACGGTTGGATGTGAGTTATTACTTTTTCAACTAAAATAAGTGTGTTTAAAGTCATTTCTGTGCCTGAAATTGGTCAAAATTGAAGATTTTGAGTAAGCAAAACTCTGTAAAAATGGCAGTTTGGTCACTGTGAGGGTTTAAAAAGTGGTTATTCAACATGAGGCCCGATCCAAATGACATTTTGAATCATTTTTGGTAGAGTCCAAAAAATCCATTTTCTGATGAAAAACGATGACCCCGGACCAGTCGAACGTTGAAAAAATGGTCAATATTGATGAAATTTTAACATTTAATCTTTTGACTTTAAATGACGGTTGGATGTGAGTTATTACTTTTTCAACTAAAATAAGTGTGTTTAAAGTCATTTCTGTGCCTGAAATTGGTCAAAATTGAAGATTTTGAGTAAGCAAAACTGTAAAAATGGCAGTTTTGGTCACTGTGAGGGTTTAAAAAGTGGTTATTCAACATGAGGCCTGATCCAAATGACATGTTGAATCATTTTTGGTAGAGTCCAAAAAATCCATTTTCTGATGAAAAACGATGACCCCGGACCAGTCGAACGTTGAAAAAATGGTCAATATTGATGAAATTTTAACATTTAATCTTTTGACTTTAAATGACGGTTGGATGTGAGTTATTACTTTTTCAACTAAAATAAGTGTGTTTAAAGTCATTTCTGTGCCTGAAATTGGTCAAAATTGAAGATTTTGAGTAAGCAAAACTCTGTAAAAATGGCAGTTTTGGTCACTGTGAGGGTTTAAAAAGTGGTTATTCAACATGAGGCCTGATCCAAATGACATGTTGAATCATTTTTGGTAGAGTCCAAAAAATCCATTTTCTGATGAAAAACCGATGACCCCGGACCAGTCGAACGTTGAAAAAATGGTCAATATTGATGAAATTTTAACATTTAATCTTTTGACTTTAAATGACGGTTGGATGTGAGTTATTACTTTTTCAACTAAAATAAGTGTGTTTAAAGTCATTTCTGTGCCTGAAATTGGTCAAAATTGAAGATTTTGAGTAAGCAAAACTCTGTAAAAATGGCAGTTTTGGTCACTGTGAGGTTTAAAAAGTGGTAATTCAACATGAGGCCCGATCCAAATGACATTTTGAATCATTTTTGGTAGAGTCCAAAAAATCCATTTTCTGCAGATGAATAACGATGACCCCGGACCAGTCGAACGTTGAAAAAATGGTCAATATTGATGAAATTTTAACATTTAATCTTTTGACTTTAAATGACGGTTGGATGTGAGTTATTACTTTTTCAACTAAAATAAGTGTGTTTAAAGTCATTTCTGTGCCTGAAATTGGTCAAAATTGAAGATTTTGAGTAAGCAAAACTCTGTAAAAATGGCAGTTTTGGTCACTGTGAGGGTTTAAAAAGTGGTTATTCAACATGAGGCCCGATCCAAATGACATTTTGAATCATTTTTGGTAGAGTCCAAAAAATCCATTTTCTGATGAAAAACGATGACCCCGGACCAGTCGAACGTTGAAAAAATGGTCAATATTGATGAAATTTTAACATTTAATCTTTTGACTTTAAATGACGGTTGGATGTGAGTTATTACTTTTTCAACTAAAATAAGTGTGTTTAAAGTCATTTCTGTGCCTGAAATTGGTCAAAATTGAAGATTTTGAGTAAGCAAAACTCTGTAAAAATGGCAGTTTTGGTCACTGTGAGGGTTTAAAAAGTGGTTATTCAACATGAGGCCCGATCAAAATGACATTTTGAATCATTTTTGGTAGAGTCCAAAAAATCAATTTTCTGATGAAAACGATGACCCCGGACCAGTCGAACGTTGAAAAAATGGTCAATATTGATGAAATTTTAACATTTAATCTTTTGACTTTAATGACGGTTGGATGTGAGTTATTACTTTTTCAACTAAAAAAATGTGTTTAAAGTCATTTCTGTGCCTGAAATTGGTCAAAATTGAAGATTTTGAGTAAGCAAAACTCTGTAAAAATGGCAGTTTTGGGCACTGTGAGGGTTTAAAAAGTGGTTATTCAACATGAGGCCTGATCCAAATGACATTTTGAATCATTTTTGGTAGAGTCCAAAAAATCAATTTTCTGATGAAAAACGATGACCCCGGACCAGTCGAACGTTGAAAAAATGGTCAATATTGATGAAATTTTAACATTTAATCTTTTGACTTTAAATGACGGTTGGATGTGAGTTATTACTTTTTCAACTAAAATAAGTGTGTTTAAAGTCATTTCTGTGCCTGAAATTGGTCAAAATTGAAGATTTTGAGTAAGCAAAACTCTGTAAAAATGGCAATTTTGGTCACTGTGAGGGTTTAAAAAGTGGTTATTCAACATAAGGCCCGATCCAAATGACATTTTGAATCATTTTTGGTAGAGTCCAAAAAATCAATTTTCTGATGAAAAACGATGACCCCGGACCAGTCGAACGTTGAAAAAATGGTCAATATTGATGAAAGTTTAACATTTAATCTTTTGACTTTAAATGACGGTTGGATGTGAGTTATTACTTTTTCAACTAAAATAAGTGTGTTTAAAGTCATTTCTGTGCCTGAAATTGGTCAAAATTGAAGATTTTGAGTAAGCAAAACTCTGTAAAAATGGCAGTTTTGGTCACTGTGAGGGTTTAAAAAGTGGTTATTCAACATGAGGCCCGATCAAAATGACATTTTGAATCATTTTTGGTAGAGTCCAAAAAATCAATTTTCTGATGAAAAACGATGACCCCGGACCAGTCGAACGTTGAAAAATTGTCAATATTGATGAAATTTTAACATTTAATCTTTTGACTTTAAATGACGGTTGGATGTGAGTTATTACTTTTTCAACTAAAATAAGTGTGTTTAAAGTCATTTCTGTGCCTGAAATTGGTCAAAATTGAAGATTTTGAGTAAGCAAAACTCTGTAAAAATGGCAGTTTTGGTCACTGTGAGGGTTTAAAAAGTGGTTATTCAACATGAGGCCCGATCCAAATGACATTTTGAATCATTTTTGGTAGAGTCCAAAAAATCCATTTTCTGATGAAAAACGATGACCCCGGACCAGTCGAACGTTGAAAAAATGGTCAATATTGATGAAATTTTAACATTTAATCTTTTGACTTTAAATGACGGTTGGATGTGAGTTATTACTTTTTTAACTAAAATAAGTGTGTTTAAAGTCATTTCTGTGCCTGAAATTGGTCAAAATTGAAGATTTTGAGTAAGCAAAACTCTGTAAAAATGGCAGTTTTGGTCACTGTGAGGGTTTAAAAAGTGGTTATTCAACATGAGGCCCGATCAAAATGACATTTTGAATCATTTTTGGTAGAGTCCAAAAAATCAATTTTCTGATGAAAAACGATGACCCTGGACCAGTCGAACGTTGAAAAAATGGTCAATATTGATGAAATTTTAACATTTAATCTTTTGACTTTAAATGACGGTTGGATGTGAGTTATTACTTTTTCAACTAAAATAAGTGTGTTTAAAGTCATTTCTGTGCCTGAAATTGGTCAAAATTGAAGATTTTGAGTAAGCAAAACTCTGTAAAAATTGCAGTTTTGGTCACTGTGAGGGTTTAAAAAGTGGTTATTCAACATGAGGCCCGATCCAAATGACAGTTTGAATCATTTTTGGTAGAGTCCAAAAAATCAATTTTCTGATGAAAAACGATGACCCCGGACCAGTCGAACGTTGAAAAAATGGTCAATATTGATGAAATTTTAACATTTAATCTTTTGACTTTAAATGACGGTTGGATGTGAGTTATTACTTTTTCAACTAAAATAAGTGTGTTTAAAGTCATTTCTGTGCCTGAAATTGGTCAAAATTGAAGATTTTGAGTAAGCAAAACTCTGTAAAAATGGCAGTTTTGGTCACTGTGAGGGTTTAAAAAGTGGTTATTCAACATGAGGCCCGATCCAAATGACATTTTTTATCATTTTTGGTAGAGTCCAAAAAATCCATTTTCTGATGAAAAACGATGACCCGGACCAGTCGAACGTTGAAAAAATGGTCAATATTGATGAAATTTTAACATTTAATCTTTTGACTTTAAATGACGGTTGGATGTGAGTTAATACTTTTTCAACCAAAATAAGTGTGTTTAAAGTCATTTCTGTGCCTGAAATTGGTCAAAATTAAAGATTTTGAGTAAGCAAAACTCTGTAAAAATGGCAGTTTTGGTCACTGTGAGGGTTTAAAAAGTGGTTATTCAACATGAGGCCCGATCAAAATGACATTTTGAATCATTTTTGGTAGAGTCCAAAAAAATCAATTTTCTGATGAAAAACGATGACCCCGGACCAGTCGAACGTTGAAAAAATGGTCAATATTGATGAAATTTTAACATTTAATCTTTTGACTTTAAATGACGGTTGGATGTGAGTTATTACTTTTTCAACTAAAATAAGTGTGTTTAAAGTCATTTCTGTGCCTGAAATTGGTCAAAATTGAAGATTTTGAGTAAGCAAAACTCTGTAAAAATGGCAGTTTTGGTCACTGTGAGGGTTTATTAAGTGGTTATTCAACATGAGGCCCGATCCAAATGACATTTTGAATCATTTTTGGTAGAGTCCAAAAAATCCATTTTCTGATGAAAAACGATGACCCCGGACCAGTCGAACGTTGAAAAAATGGTCAATATTGATGAAATTTTAACATTTAATCTTTTGACTTTAAATGATGGTTGGATGTGAGTTATTACTTTTTCAACTAAAATAAGTGTGTTTAAAGTCATTTCTGTGCCTGAAATTGGTCAAAATTGAAGATTTTGAGTAAGCAAAACTCTGTAAAAATGGCAGTTTTGGTCACTGTGAGGGTTTAAAAAGTGGTTATTCAACATGAGGCCCGATCAAAATGACATTTTGAATCATTTTTGGTAGAGTCCAAAAAATCAATTTTCTGATGAAAAACGATGACCCCGGACCAGTCGAACGTTGAAAAAATGGTCAATATTGATGAAATTTTAACATTTAATCTTTTGACTTTAAATGACGGTTGGATGTGAGTTATTACTTTTTCAACTAAAATAAATGTGTTTAAAGTCATTTCTGTGCCTGAAATTGGTCAAAATTGAAGATTTTGAGTAAGCAAAACTCTGTAAAAATGGCAGTTTTGGGCACTGTGAGGGTTTAAAAAGTGGTTATTCAACATGAGGCCTGATCCAAATGACATTTTGAATCATTTTTGGTAGAGTCCAAAAAATCAATTTTCTGATGAAAAACGATGACCCCGGACCAGTCGAACGTTGAAAAAATGGTCAATATTGATGAAATTTTAACATTTAATCTTTTGACTTTAAATGACGGTTGAATGTGAGTTATTACTTTTTCAACTAAAATAAGTGTGTTTAAAGTCATTTCTGTGCCTGAAATTGGTCAAAATTGAAGATTTTGAGTAAGCAAAACTCTGTAAAAATGGCAATTTTGGTCACTGTGAGGGTTTAAAAAGTGGTTATTCAACATGAGGCCCGATCCAAATGACATTTTGAATCATTTTTGGTAGAGTCCAAAAAATCAATTTTCTGATGAAAAACGATGACCCCGGACCAGTCGAACGTTGAAAAAATGGTCAATATTGATGAAATTTTAACATTTAATCTTTTGACTTTAAATGACGGTTGGATGTGAGTTATTACTTTTTCAACTAAAATAAGTGTGTTTAAAGTCATTTCTGTGCCTGAAATTGGTCAAAATTGAAGATTTTGAGTAAGCAAAACTCTGTAAAAATGGCAGTTTTGGTCACTGTGAGGGTTTAAAAAGTGGTTATTCAACATGAGGCCCGATCCAAATGACATTTTGAATCATTTTTGGTAGAGTCCAAAAAATCCATTTTCTGATGAAAAACGATGACCCCGGACCAGTCGAACGTTGAAAAAATGGTCAATATTGATGAAATTTTAACATTTAATCTTTTGACTTTAAATGACGGTTGGATGTGAGTTATTACTTTTTCAACTAAAATAAGTGTGTTTAAAGTCATTTCTGTGCCTGAAATTCGTCAAAATTGAAGATTTTGAGTAAGCAAAACTGTAAAAATGGCAGTTTTGGTCACTGTAAGGTTTAAAAAGTGGTTATTCAACATGAGGCCTGATCCAAATGACATGTTGAATCATTTTTGGTAGAGTCCAAAAAATCCATTTTCTGATGAAAAACGATGACCCCGGACCAGTCGAACGTTGAAAAAATGGTCAATATTGATGAAATTTTAACATTTAATCTTTTGACTTTAAATGACGGTTGGATGTGAGTTATTACTTTTTCAACTAAAATAAGTGTGTTTAAAGTCATTTCTGTGCCTGAAATTGGTCAAAATTGAAGATTTTGAGTAAGCAAAACTCTGAAAAAATGGCAGTTTTGGTCACTGTGAGGGTTTAAAAAGTGGTTATTCAACATGAGGCCCGATCAAAATGACATTTTGAATCATTTTTGGTAGAGTCCAAAAAATCAATTTTCTGATGAAAAACGATGACCCCGGACCAGTCGAACGTTGAAAAAATGGTCAATATTGATGAAATTTTAACATTTAATCTTTTGACTTTAAATGACGGTTGGATGTGAGTTATTACTTTTTCAACTAAAATAAGTGTGTTTAAAGTCATTTCTGTGCCTGAAATTGGTCAAAATTGAAGATTTTGAGTAAGCAAAACTCTGTAAAAATGGCAGTTTTGGTCACTGTGAGGGTTTAAAAAGTGGTTATTCAACATGAGGCCCGATCCAAATGACATTTTTTATCATTTTTGGTAGAGTCCAAAAAATCCATTTTCTGATGAAAAACGATGACCCGGACCAGTCGAACGTTGAAAAAATGGTCAATATTGATGAAATTTTAACATTTAATCTTTTGACTTTAAATGACGGTTGGATGTGAGTTAATACTTTTTCAACTAAAATAAGTGTGTTTAAAGTCATTTCTGTGCCTGAAATTGGTCAAAATTAAAGATTTTGAGTAAGCAAAACTCTGTAAAAATGGCAGTTTTGGTCACTGTGAGGGTTTAAAAAGTGGTTATTCAACATGAGGCCCGATCAAAATGACATTTTGAATCATTTTTGGTAGAGTCCAAAAAAATCAATTTTCTGATGAAAAACGATGACCCCGGACCAGTCGAACGTTGAAAAAATGGTCAATATTGATGAAATTTTAACATTTAATCTTTTGACTTTAAATGACGGTTGGATGTGAGTTATTACTTTTTCAACTAAAATAAGTGTGTTTAAAGTCATTTCTGTGCCTGAAATTGGTCAAAATTGAAGATTTTGAGTAAGCAAAACTCTGTAAAAATGGCAGTTTTGGTCACTGTGAGGGTTTATTAAGTGGTTATTCAACATGAGGCCCGATCCAAATGACATTTTGAATCATTTTTGGTAGAGTCCAAAAAATCCATTTTCTGATGAAAAACGATGACCCCGGACCAGTCGAACGTTGAAAAAATGGTCAATATTGATGAAATTTTAACATTTAATCTTTTGACTTTAAATGATGGTTGGATGTGAGTTATTACTTTTTCAACTAAAATAAGTGTGTTTAAAGTCATTTCTGTGCCTGAAATTGGTCAAAATTGAAGATTTTGAGTAAGCAAAACTCTGTAAAAATGGCAGTTTTGGTCACTGTGAGGGTTTAAAAAGTGGTTATTCAACATGAGGCCCGATCAAAATGACATTTTGAATCATTTTTGGTAGAGTCCAAAAAATCAATTTTCTGATGAAAAACGATGACCCCGGACCAGTCGAACGTTGAAAAAATGGTCAATATTGATGAAATTTTAACATTTAATCTTTTGACTTTAAATGACGGTTGGATGTGAGTTATTACTTTTTCAACTAAAATAAATGTGTTTAAAGTCATTTCTGTGCCTGAAATTGGTCAAAATTGAAGATTTTGAGTAAGCAAAACTCTGTAAAAATGGCAGTTTTGGGCACTGTGAGGGTTTAAAAAGTGGTTATTCAACATGAGGCCTGATCCAAATGACATTTTGAATCATTTTTGGTAGAGTCCAAAAAATCAATTTTCTGATGAAAAACGATGACCCCGGACCAGTCGAACGTTGAAAAAATGGTCAATATTGATGAAATTTTAACATTTAATCTTTTGACTTTAAATGACGGTTGAATGTGAGTTATTACTTTTTCAACTAAAATAAGTGTGTTTAAAGTCATTTCTGTGCCTGAAATTGGTCAAAATTGAAGATTTTGAGTAAGCAAAACTCTGTAAAAATGGCAATTTTGGTCACTGTGAGGGTTTAAAAAGTGGTTATTCAACATGAGGCCCGATCCAAATGACATTTTGAATCATTTTTGGTAGAGTCCAAAAAATCAATTTTCTGATGAAAAACGATGACCCCGGACCAGTCGAACGTTGAAAAAATGGTCAATATTGATGAAATTTTAACATTTAATCTTTTGACTTTAAATGACGGTTGGATGTGAGTTATTACTTTTTCAACTAAAATAAGTGTGTTTAAAGTCATTTCTGTGCCTGAAATTGGTCAAAATTGAAGATTTTGAGTAAGCAAAACTCTGTAAAAATGGCAGTTTTGGTCACTGTGAGGGTTTAAAAAGTGGTTATTCAACATGAGGCCCGATCCAAATGACATTTTGAATCATTTTTGGTAGAGTCCAAAAAATCCATTTTCTGATGAAAAACGATGACCCCGGACCAGTCGAACGTTGAAAAAATGGTCAATATTGATGAAATTTTAACATTTAATCTTTTGACTTTAAATGACGGTTGGATGTGAGTTAATACTTTTTCAACTAAAATAAGTGTGTTTAAAGTCATTTCTGTGCCTGAAATTGGTCAAAATTAAAGATTTTGAGTAAGCAAAACTCTGTAAAAATGGCAGTTTTGGTCACTGTGAGGGTTTAAAAAGTGGTTATTCAACATGAGGCCCGATCAAAATGACATTTTGAATCATTTTTGGTAGAGTCCAAAAAAATCAATTTTCTGATGAAAAACGATGACCCCGGACCAGTCGAACGTTGAAAAAATGGTCAATATTGATGAAATTTTAACATTTAATCTTTTGACTTTAAATGACGGTTGGATGTGAGTTATTACTTTTTCAACTAAAATAAGTGTGTTTAAAGTCATTTCTGTGCCTGAAATTGGTCAAAATTGAAGATTTTGAGTAAGCAAAACTCTGTAAAAATGGCAGTTTTGGTCACTGTGAGGGTTTATTAAGTGGTTATTCAACATGAGGCCCGATCCAAATGACATTTTGAATCATTTTTGGTAGAGTCCAAAAAATCCATTTTCTGATGAAAAACGATGACCCCGGACCAGTCGAACGTTGAAAAAATGGTCAATATTGATGAAATTTTAACATTTAATCTTTTGACTTTAAATGATGGTTGGATGTGAGTTATTACTTTTTCAACTAAAATAAGTGTGTTTAAAGTCATTTCTGTGCCTGAAATTGGTCAAAATTGAAGATTTTGAGTAAGCAAAACTCTGTAAAAATGGCAGTTTTGGTCACTGTGAGGGTTTAAAAAGTGGTTATTCAACATGAGGCCCGATCAAAATGACATTTTGAATCATTTTTGGTAGAGTCCAAAAAATCAATTTTCTGATGAAAAACGATGACCCCGGACCAGTCGAACGTTGAAAAAATGGTCAATATTGATGAAATTTTAACATTTAATCTTTTGACTTTAAATGACGGTTGGATGTGAGTTATTACTTTTTCAACTAAAATAAATGTGTTTAAAGTCATTTCTGTGCCTGAAATTGGTCAAAATTGAAGATTTTGAGTAAGCAAAACTCTGTAAAAATGGCAGTTTTGGGCACTGTGAGGGTTTAAAAAGTGGTTATTCAACATGAGGCCTGATCCAAATGACATTTTGAATCATTTTTGGTAGAGTCCAAAAAATCAATTTTCTGATGAAAAACGATGACCCCGGACCAGTCGAACGTTGAAAAAATGGTCAATATTGATGAAATTTTAACATTTAATCTTTTGACTTTAAATGACGGTTGAATGTGAGTTATTACTTTTTCAACTAAAATAAGTGTGTTTAAAGTCATTTCTGTGCCTGAAATTGGTCAAAATTGAAGATTTTGAGTAAGCAAAACTCTGTAAAAATGGCAATTTTGGTCACTGTGAGGGTTTAAAAAGTGGTTATTCAACATGAGGCCCGATCCAAATGACATTTTGAATCATTTTTGGTAGAGTCCAAAAAATCAATTTTCTGATGAAAAACGATGACCCCGGACCAGTCGAACGTTGAAAAAATGGTCAATATTGATGAAATTTTAACATTTAATCTTTTGACTTTAAATGACGGTTGGATGTGAGTTATTACTTTTTCAACTAAAATAAGTGTGTTTAAAGTCATTTCTGTGCCTGAAATTGGTCAAAATTGAAGATTTTGAGTAAGCAAAACTCTGTAAAAATGGCAGTTTTGGTCACTGTGAGGGTTTAAAAAGTGGTTATTCAACATGAGGCCCGATCCAAATGACATTTTGAATCATTTTTGGTAGAGTCCAAAAAATCCATTTTCTGATGAAAAACGATGACCCCGGACCAGTCGAACGTTGAAAAAATGGTCAATATTGATGAAATTTTAACATTTAATCTTTTGACTTTAAATGACGGTTGGATGTGAGTTATTACTTTTTCAACTAAAATAAGTGTGTTTAAAGTCATTTCTGTGCCTGAAATTCGTCAAAATTGAAGATTTTGAGTAAGCAAAACTGTAAAAATGGCAGTTTTGGTCACTGTAAGGTTTAAAAAGTGGTTATTCAACATGAGGCCTGATCCAAATGACATGTTGAATCATTTTTGGTAGAGTCCAAAAAATCCATTTTCTGATGAAAAACGATGACCCCGGACCAGTCGAACGTTGAAAAAATGGTCAATATTGATGAAATTTTAACATTTAATCTTTTGACTTTAAATGACGGTTGGATGTGAGTTATTACTTTTTCAACTAAAATAAGTGTGTTTAAAGTCATTTCTGTGCCTGAAATTGGTCAAAATTGAAGATTTTGAGTAAGCAAAACTCTGAAAAAATGGCAGTTTTGGTCACTGTGAGGGTTTAAAAAGTGGTTATTCAACATGAGGCCCGATCAAAATGACATTTTGAATCATTTTTGGTAGAGTCCAAAAAATCAATTTTCTGATGAAAAACGATGACCCCGGACCAGTCGAACGTTGAAAAAATGGTCAATATTGATGAAATTTTAACATTTAATCTTTTGACTTTAAATGACGGTTGGATGTGAGTTATTACTTTTTCAACTAAAATAAGTGTGTTTAAAGTCATTTCTGTGCCTGAAATTGGTCAAAATTGAAGATTTTGAGTAAGCAAAACTCTGTAAAAATTGCAGTTTTGGTCACTGTGAGGGTTTAAAAAGTGGTTATTCAACATGAGGCCCGATCCAAATGACATTTTGAATCATTTTTGGTAGAGTCCAAAAAATCAATTTTCTGATGAAAAACGATGACCCCGGACCAGTCGAACGTTGAAAAAATGGTCAATATTGATGAAATTTTAACATTTAATCTTTTGACTTTAAATGACGGTTGGATGTGAGTTATTACTTTTTCAACTAAAATAAGTGTGTTTAAAGTCATTTCTGTGCCTGAAATTGGTCAAAATTGAAGATTTTGAGTAAGCAAAACTCTGTAAAAATGGCAATTTTGGTCACTGTGAGGGTTTAAAAAGTGGTTATTCAACATGAGGCCCGATCCAAATGACATTTTGAATCATTTTTGGTAGAGTCCAAAAAATCAATTTTCTGATGAAAAACGATGACCCCGGACCAGTCGAACGTTGAAAAAATGGTCAATATTGATGAAATTTTAACATTTAATCTTTTGACTTTAAATGACGGTTGGATGTGAGTTATTACTTTTTCAACTAAAATAAGTGTGTTTAAAGTCATTTCTGTGCCTGAAATTGGTCAAAATTGAAGATTTTGAGTAAGCAAAACTCTGTAAAAATGGCAGTTTTGGTCACTGTGAGGGTTTAAAAAGTGGTTATTCAACATGAGGCCCGATCCAAATGACATTTTGAATCATTTTTGGTAGAGTCCAAAAAATCCATTTTCTGATGAAAAACGATGACCCCGGACCAGTCGAACGTTGAAAAAATGGTCAATATTGATGAAATTTTAACATTTAATCTTTTGACTTTAAATGACGGTTGGATGTGAGTTATTACTTTTTCAACTAAAATAAGTGTGTTTAAAGTCATTTCTGTGCCTGAAATTGGTCAAAATTGAAGATTTTGAGTAAGCAAAACTCTGTAAAAATGGCAGTTTTGGTCACTGTGAGGGTTTAAAAAGTGGTTATTCAACATGAGGCCCGATCAAAATGACATTTTGAATCATTTTTGGTAGAGTCCAAAAAATCAATTTTCTGATGAAAAACGATGACCCTGGACCAGTCGAACGTTGAAAAAATGGTCAATATTGATGAAATTTTAACATTTAATCTTTTGACTTTAAATGACGGTTGGATGTGAGTTATTACTTTTTCAACTAAAATAAGTGTGTTTAAAGTCATTTCTGTGCCTGAAATTGGTCAAAATTGAAGATTTTGAGTAAGCAAAACTCTGTAAAAATTGCAGTTTTGGTCACTGTGAGGGTTTAAAAAGTGGTTATTCAACATGAGGCCCGATCCAAATGACAGTTTGAATCATTTTTGGTAGAGTCCAAAAAATCAATTTTCTGATGAAAAACGATGACCCCGGACCAGTCGAACGTTGAAAAAATGGTCAATATTGATGAAATTTTAACATTTAATCTTTTGACTTTAAATGACGGTTGGATGTGAGTTATTACTTTTTCAACTAAAATAAGTGTGTTTAAAGTCATTTCTGTGCCTGAAATTGGTCAAAATTGAAGATTTTGAGTAAGCAAAACTCTGTAAAAATGGCAGTTTTGGTCACTGTGAGGGTTTAAAAAGTGGTTATTCAACATGAGGCCCGATCCAAATGACATTTTTTATCATTTTTGGTAGAGTCCAAAAAATCCATTTTCTGATGAAAAACGATGACCCCGGACCAGTCGAACGTTGAAAAAATGGTCAATATTGATGAAATTTTAACATTTAATCTTTTGACTTTAAATGACGGTTGGATGTGAGTTAATACATTTTCAACTAAAATAAGTGTGTTTAAAGTCATTTCTGTGCCTGAAATTGGTCAAAATTGAAGATTTTGAGTAAGCAAAACTCTGTAAAAATGGCAGTTTTGGTCACTGTGAGGGTTTAAAAAGTGGTTATTCAACATGAGGCCCGATCAAAATGACATTTTGAATCATTTTTGGTAGAGTCCAAAAAAATCAATTTTCTGATGAAAAACGATGACCCCGGACCAGTCGAACGTTGAAAAAATGGTCAATATTGATGAAATTTTAACATTTAATCTTTTGACTTTAAATGACGGTTGGATGTGAGTTATTACTTTTTCAACTAAAATAAGTGTGTTTAAAGTCATTTCTGTGCCTGAAATTGGTCAAAATTGAAGATTTTGAGTAAGCAAAACTCTGTAAAAATGGCAGTTTTGGTCACTGTGAGGGTTTAAAAAGTGGTTATTCAACATGAGGCCCGATCCAAATGACATTTTGAATCATTTTTGGTAGAGTCCAAAAAATCCATTTTCTGATGAAAAACGATGACCCCGGACCAGTCGAACGTTGAAAAAATGGTCAATATTGATGAAATTTTAACATTTAATCTTTTGACTTTAAATGATGGTTGGATGTGAGTTATTACTTTTTCAACTAAAATAAGTGTGTTTAAAGTCATTTCTGTGCCTGAAATTGGTCAAAATTGAAGATTTTGAGTAAGCAAAACTGTAAAAATGGCAGTTTTGGTCACTGTGAGGGTTTAAAAAGTGGTTATTCAACATGAGGCCTGATCCTAATGACATGTTGAATCATTTTTGGTAGAGTCCAAAAAATCCATTTTCTGATGAAAAACGATGACCCCGGACCAGTCGAACGTTGAAAAAATGGTCAATATTGATGAAATTTTAACATTTAATCTTTTGACTTTAAATGATGGTTGGATGTGAGTTATTACTTTTTCAACTAAAATAAGTGTGTTTAAAGTCATTTCTGTGCCTGAAATTGGTCAAAATTGAAGATTTTGAGTAAGCAAAACTCTGTAAAAATGGCAGTTTTGGTCACTGTGAGGGTTTAAAAAGTGGTAATTCAACATGAGGCCCGATCCAAATGACATTTTGAATAATTTTTGGTAGAGTCCAAAAAAT
This sequence comes from Lissotriton vulgaris, assembly GCF_964263255.1. Classification (NCBI taxonomy): domain Eukaryota; kingdom Metazoa; phylum Chordata; class Amphibia; order Caudata; family Salamandridae; genus Lissotriton; species Lissotriton vulgaris. The sequence continues at coordinate 20,049 of NW_028244926.1, forward strand.
CAATTTTCTGATGAAAAACGATGACCCCGGACCAGTCGAACGTTGAAAAAAATGGTCAATATTGATGAAATTTTAACATTTAATCTTTGGACTTTAAATGACGGTTGGATGTGAGTTATTACTTTTTCAACTAAAATAAGTGTGTTTAAAGTCATTTCTGTGCCTGAAATTGGTCAAAATTGAAGATTTTGAGTAAGCAAAACTCTGTAAAAATGGCAGTTTTGGTCACTGTGAGGGTTTAAAAAGTGGTTATTCAACATGAGGCCCGATCCAAATGACATTTTGAATCATTTTTGGTAGAGTCCAAAAAATCAATTTTCTGATGAAAAACGATGACCCCGGACCAGTCGAACGTTGAAAAAATGGTCAATATTGATGAAATTTTAACATTTAATCTTTTGACTTTAAATGACGGTTGGATGTGAGTTATTACTTTTTCAACTAAAATAAGTGTGTTTAAAGTCATTTCTGTGCCTGAAATTGGTCAAAATTGAAGATTTTGAGTAAGCAAAACTCTGTAAAAATGGCAGTTTTGGTCACTGTGAGGGTTTAAAAAGTGGTTATTCAACATGAGGCCCGATCAAAATGACATTTTGAATCATTTTTGGTAGAGTCCAAAAAATCCATTTTCTGATGAAAAACGATGACCCCGGACCAGTCGAACGTTGAAAAAATGGTCAATATTGATGAAATTTTAACATTTAATCTTTTGACTTTAAATGACGGTTGGATGTGAGTTATTACTTTTTCAACTAAAATAAGTGTGTTTAAAGTCATTTCTGTGCCTGAAATTGGTCAAAATTGAAGATTTTGAGTAAGCAAAACTGTAAAAATGGCAGTTTTGGTCACTGTGAGGGTTTAAAAAGTGGTTATTCAACATGAGGCCTGATCCAAATGACATGTTGAATCATTTTTGGTAGAGTCCAAAAAATCCATTTTCTGATGAAAAACGATGACCCCGGACCAGTCGAACGTTGAAAAAATGGTCAATATTGATGAAATTTTAACATTTAATCTTTTGACTTTAAATGACGGTTGGATGTGAGTTATTACTTTTTCAACTAAAATAAGTGTGTTTAAAGTCATTTCTGTGCCTGAAATTGGTCAAAATTGAAGATTTTGAGTAATCAAAACTCTGTAAAAATGGCAGTTTTGGTCACTGTGAGGGTTTAAAAAGTGGTAATTCAACATGAGGCCCGATCCAAATGACATTTTGAATCATTTTTGGTAGAGTCCAAAAAATCCATTTTCTGATGAAAAACGATGACCCCGGACCAGTCGAACGTTGAAAAAATGGTCAATATTGATGAAATTTTAACATTTAATCTTTTGACTTTAAATGACGGTTGGATGTGAGTTATTACTTTTTCAACTAAAATAAGTGTGTTTAAAGTCATTTCTGTGCCTGAAATTGGTCAAAATTGAAGATTTTGAGTAAGCAAAACTCTGTAAAAATGGCAGTTTTGGTCACTGTGAGGGTTTAAAAAGTGGTTATTCAACATGAGGCCCGATCCAAATGACATTTTGAATCATTTTTGGTAGAGTCCAAAAAATCCATTTTCTGATGAAAAACGATGACCCCGGACCAGTCGAACGTTGAAAAAATGGTCAATATTGATGAAATTTTAACATTTAATCTTTTGACTTTAAATGACGGTTGGATGTGAGTTATTACTTTTTCAACTAAAATAAGTGTGTTTAAAGTCATTTCTGTGCCTGAAATTGGTCAAAATTGAAGATTTTGAGTAAGCAAAACTCTGTAAAAATGGCAGTTTTGGTCACTGTGAGGGTTTAAAAAGTGGTTATTCAACATGAGGCCCGATCAAAATGACATTTTGAATCATTTTTGGTAGAGTCCAAAAAATCAATTTTCTGATGAAAAACGATGACCCCGGACCAGTCGAACGTTGAAAAAATGGTCAATATTGATGAAATTTTAACATTTAATCTTTTGACTTTAAATGACGGTTGGATGTGAGTTATTACTTTTTCAACTAAAATAAATGTGTTTAAAGTCATTTCTGTGCCTGAAATTGGTCAAAATTGAAGATTTTGAGTAAGCAAAACTCTGTAAAAATGGCAGTTTTGGGCACTGTGAGGGTTTAAAAAGTGGTTATTCAACATGAGGCCTGATCCAAATGACATTTTGAATCATTTTTGGTAGAGTCCAAAAAATCAATTTTCTGATGAAAAACGATGACCCCGGACCAGTCGAACGTTGAAAAAATGGTCAATATTGATGAAATTTTAACATTTAATCTTTTGACTTTAAATGACGGTTGGATGTGAGTTATTACTTTTTCAACTAAAATAAGTGTGTTTAAAGTCATTTCTGTGCCTGAAATTGGTCAAAATTGAAGATTTTGAGTAAGCAAAACTCTGTAAAAATGGCAATTTTGGTCACTGTGAGGGTTTAAAAAGTGGTTATTCAACATGAGGCCCGATCCAAATGACATTTTGAATCATTTTTGGTAGAGTCCAAAAAATCAATTTTCTGATGAAAAACGATGACCCCGGACCAGTCGAACGTTGAAAAAATGGTCAATATTGATGAAATTTTAACATTTAATCTTTTGACTTTAAATGACGGTTGGATGTGAGTTATTACTTTTTCAACTAAAATAAGTGTGTTTAAAGTCATTTCTGTGCCTGAAATTGGTCAAAATTGAAGATTTTGAGTAAGCAAAACTCTGTAAAAATGGCAGTTTTGGTCACTGTGAGGGTTTAAAAAGTGGTTATTCAACATGAGGCCCGATCAAAATGACATTTTGAATAATTTTTGGTAGAGTCCAAAAAATCAATTTTCTGATGAAAAACGATGACCCCGGACCAGTCGAACGTTGAAAAAATGGTCAATATTGATGAAATTTTAACATTTAATCTTTTGACTTTAAATGACGGTTGGATGTGAGTTATTACTTTTTCAACTAAAATAAGTGTGTTTAAAGTCATTTCTGTGCCTGAAATTGGTCAAAATTGAAGATTTTGAGTAAGCAAAACTCTGTAAAAATGGCAGTTTTGGTCACTGTGAGGGTTTAAAAAGTGGTTATTCAACATGAGGCCCGATCAAAATGACATTATGAATCATTTTTGGTAGAGTCCAAAAAAATCAATTTTCTGATGAAAAACGATGACCCCGGACCAGTCGAACGTTGAAAAAATGGTCAATATTGATGAAATTTTAACATTTAATCTTTTGACTTTAAATGACGGTTGGATGTGAGTTATTACTTTTTCAACTAAAATAAGTGTGTTTAAAGTCATTTCTGTGCCTGAAATTGGTCAAAATTGAAGATTTTGAGTAAGCAAAACTCTGTAAAAATGGCAGTTTTGGTCACTGTGAGGGTTTAAAAAGTGGTTATTCAACATGAGGCCCGATCCAAATGACATTTTGAATCATTTTTGGTAGAGTCCAAAAAATCCATTTTCTGATGAAAAACGATGACCCCGGACCAGTCGAACGTTGAAAAAATGGTCAATATTGATGAAATTTTAACATTTAATCTTTTGACTTTAAATGATGGTTGGATGTGAGTTATTACTTTTTCAACTAAAATAAGTGTGTTTAAAGTCATTTCTGTGCCTGAAATTGGTCAAAATTGAAGATTTTGAGTAAGCAAAACTGTAAAAATGGCAGTTTTGGTCACTGTGAGGGTTTAAAAAGTGGTTATTCAACATGAGGCCTGATCCTAATGACATGTTGAATCATTTTTGGTAGAGTCCAAAAAATCCATTTTCTGATGAAAAACGATGACCCCGGACCAGTCGAACGTTGAAAAAATGGTCAATATTGATGAAATTTTAACATTTAATCTTTTGACTTTAAATGATGGTTGGATGTGAGTTATTACTTTTTCAACTAAAATAAGTGTGTTTAAAGTCATTTCTGTGCCTGAAATTGGTCAAAATTGAAGATTTTGAGTAAGCAAAACTCTGTAAAAATGGCAGTTTTGGTCACTGTGAGGGTTTAAAAAGTGGTAATTCAACATGAGGCCCGATCCAAATGACATTTTGAATAATTTTTGGTAGAGTCCAAAAAATCAATTTTCTGATGAAAAACGATGACCCCGGACCAGTCGAACGTTGAAAAAATGGTCAATATTGATGAAATTTTAACATTTAATCTTTTGACTTTAAATGACGGTTGGATGTGAGTTATTACTTTTTCAACTAAAATAAGTGTGTTTAAAGTCATTTCTGTGCCTGAAATTGGTCAAAATTGAAGATTTTGAGTAAGCAAAACTGTAAAAATGGCAGTTTTGGTCACTGTGAGGGTTTAAAAAGTGGTTATTCAACATGAGGCCTGATCCAAATGACATGTTGAATCATTTTTGGTAGAGTCCAAAAAATCCATTTTCTGATGAAAAACGATGACCCCGGACCAGTCGAACGTTGAAAAAATGGTCAATATTGATGAAATTTTAACATTTAATCTTTTGACTTTAAATGACGGTTGGATGTGAGTTATTACTTTTTCAACTAAAATAAGTGTGTTTAAAGTCATTTCTGTGCCTGAAATTGGTCAAAATTGAAGATTTTGAGTAAGCAAAACTCTGTAAAAATGGCAGTTTTGGTCACTGTGAGGGTTTAAAAAGTGGTTATTCAACATGAGGCCTGATCCAAATGACATGTTGAATCATTTTTGGTAGAGTCCAAAAAATCCATTTTCTGATGAAAAACGATGACCCCGGACCAGTCGAACGTTGAAAAAATGGTCAATATTGATGAAATTTTAACATTTAATCTTTTGACTTTAAATGACGGTTGGATGTGAGTTATTACTTTTTCAACTAAAATAAGTGTGTTTAAAGTCATTTCTGTGCCTGAAATTGGTCAAAATTGAAGATTTTGAGTAATCAAAACTCTGTAAAAATGGCAGTTTTGGTCACTGTGAGGGTTTAAAAAGTGGTAATTCAACATGAGGCCCGATCCAAATGACATTTTGAATCATTTTTGGTAGAGTCCAAAAAATCCATTTTCTGATGAAAAACGATGACCCCGGACCAGTCGAACGTTGAAAAAATGGTCAATATTGATGAAATTTTAACATTTAATCTTTTGACTTTAAATGACGGTTGGATGTGAGTTATTACTTTTTCAACTAAAATAAGTGTGTTTAAAGTCATTTCTGTGCCTGAAATTGGTCAAAATTGAAGATTTTGAGTAAGCAAAACTCTGTAAAAATGGCAGTTTTGGTCACTGTGAGGGTTTAAAAAGTGGTTATTCAACATGAGGCCCGATCCAAATGACATTTTGAATCATTTTTGGTAGAGTCCAAAAAATCCATTTTCTGATGAAAAACGATGACCCCGGACCAGTCGAACGTTGAAAAAATGGTCAATATTGATGAAATTTTAACATTTAATCTTTTGACTTTAAATGACGGTTGGATGTGAGTTATTACTTTTTCAACTAAAATAAGTGTGTTTAAAGTCATTTCTGTGCCTGAAATTGGTCAAAATTGAAGATTTTGAGTAAGCAAAACTCTGTAAAAATGGCAGTTTTGGTCACTGTGAGGGTTTAAAAAGTGGTTATTCAACATGAGGCCCGATCAAAATGACATTTTGAATCATTTTTGGTAGAGTCCAAAAAATCCATTTTCTGATGAAAAACGATGACCCCGGACCAGTCGAACGTTGAAAAAATGGTCAATATTGATGAAATTTTAACATTTAATCTTTTGACTTTAAATGACGGTTGGATGTGAGTTATTACTTTTTCAACTAAAATAAATGTGTTTAAAGTCATTTCTGTGCCTGAAATTGGTCAAAATTGAAGATTTTGAGTAAGCAAAACTCTGTAAAAATGGCAGTTTTGGGCACTGTGAGGGTTTAAAAAGTGGTTATTCAACATGAGGCCTGATCCAAATGACATTTTGAATCATTTTTGGTAGAGTCCAAAAAATCAATTTTCTGATGAAAAACGATGACCCCGGACCAGTCGAACGTTGAAAAAATGGTCAATATTGATGAAATTTTAACATTTAATCTTTTGACTTTAAATGACGGTTGGATGTGAGTTATTACTTTTTCAACTAAAATAAGTGTGTTTAAAGTCATTTCTGTTCCTGAAATTGGTCAAAATTGAAGATTTTGAGTAAGCAAAACTCTGTAAAAATGGCAATTTTGGTCACTGTGAGGGTTTAAAAAGTGGTTATTCAACATGAGGCCCGATCCAAATGACATTTTGAATCATTTTTGGTAGAGTCCAAAAAATCAATTTTCTGATGAAAAACGATGACCAGTCGAACGTTGAAAAAATGGTCAATATTGATGAAATTTTAACATTTAATCTTTTGACTTTAAATGACGGTTGGATGTGAGTTATTACTTTTTCAACTAAAATAAGTGTGTTTAAAGTCATTTCTGTGCTGAAATTGGTCAAAATTGAAGATTTTGAGTAAGCAAAACTCTGTAAAAATGGCAGTTTTGGTCACTGTGAGGGTTTAAAAAGTGGTTATTCAACATGAGGCCCGATCCAAATGACATTTTGAATCATTTTTGGTAGAGTCCAAAAAATCCATTTTCTGATGAAAAACGATGACCCCGGACCAGTCGAACGTTGAAAAAATGGTCAATATTGATGAAATTTTAACATTTAATCTTTTGACTTTAAATGACGGTTGGATGTGAGTTATTACTTTTTCAACTAAAATAAGTGTGTTTAAAGTCATTTCTGTGCCTGAAATTGGTCAAAATTGAAGATTTTGAGTAAGCAAAACTCTGTAAAAATGGCAGTTTTGGTCACTGTGAGGGTTTAAAAAGTGGTTATTCAACATGAGGCCCGATCAAAATGACATTTTGAATCATTTTTGGTAGAGTCCAAAAAATCAATTTTCTGATGAAAAACGATGACCCCGGACCAGTCGAACGTTGAAAAAATGGTCAATATTGATGAAATTTTAACATTTAATCTTTTGACTTTAAATGACGGTTGGATGTGAGTTATTACTTTTTCAACTAAAATAAGTGTGTTTAAAGTCATTTCTGTGCCTGAAATTGGTCAAAATTGAAGATTTTGAGTAAGCAAAACTCTGTAAAAATGGCAGTTTTGGTCACTGTGAGGGTTTAAAAAGTGGTTATTCAACATGAGGCCCGATCAAAATGACATTTTGAATCATTTTTGGTAGAGTCCAAAAAATCAATTTTCTGATGAAAAACGATGACCCCGGACCAGTCGAACGTTGAAAAAATGGTCAATATTGATGAAATTTTAACATTTAATCTTTTGACTTTAAATGACGGTTGGATGTGAGTTATTACTTTTTCAACTAAAATAAGTGTGTTTAAAGTCATTTCTGTGCCTGAAATTGGTCAAAATTGAAGATTTTGAGTAAGCAAAACTCTGTAAAAATGGCAGTTTTGGGCACTGTGAGGGTTTAAAAAGTGGTTATTCAACATGAGGCCTGATCCAAATGACATTTTGAATCATTTTTGGTAGAGTCCAAAAATCAATTTTCTGATGAAAAACGATGACCCCGGACCAGTCGAACGTTGAAAAAATGGTCAATATTGATGAAATTTTAACATTTAATCTTTTGACTTTAAATGACGGTTGGATGTGAGTTATTACTTTTTCAACTAAAATAAGTGTGTTTAAAGTCATTTCTGTGCCTGAAATTGGTCAAAATTGAAGATTTTGAGTAAGCAAAACTCTGTAAAAATGGCAATTTTGGTCACTGTGAGGGTTTAAAAAGTGGTTATTCAACATGAGGCCCGATCCAAATGACATTTTGAATCATTTTTGGTAGAGTCCAAAAAATCAATTTTCTGATGAAAAACGATGACCCCGGACCAGTCGAACGTTGAAAAAATGGTCAATATTGATGAAATTTTAACATTTAATCTTTTGACTTTAAATGACGGTTGGATGTGAGTTATTACTTTTTCAACTAAAATAAGTGTGTTTAAAGTCATTTCTGTGCCTGAAATTGGTCAAAATTAAAGATTTTGAGTAAGCAAAACTCTGTAAAAATGGCAGTTTTGGTCACTGTGAGGGTTTAAAAAGTGGTTATTCAACATGAGGCCCGATCAAAATGACATTTTGAATCATTTTTGGTAGAGTCCAAAAAATCAATTTTCTGATGAAAAACGATGACCCTGGACCAGTCGAACGTTGAAAAAATGGTCAATATTGATGAAATTTTAACATTTAATCTTTTGACTTTAAATGACGGTTGGATGTGAGTTATTACTTTTTCAACTAAAATAAGTGTGTTTAAAGTCATTTCTGTGCCTGAAATTGGTCAAAATTGAAGATTTTGAGTAAGCAAAACTCTGTAAAAATTGCAGTTTTGGTCACTGTGAGGGTTTAAAAAGTGGTTATTCAACATGAGGCCCGATCCAAATGACAGTTTGAATCATTTTTGGTAGAGTCCAAAAAATCAATTTTCTGATGAAAAACGATGACCCCGGACCAGTCGAACGTTGAAAAAATGGTCAATATTGATGAAATTTTAACATTTAATCTTTTGACTTTAAATGACGGTTGGATGTGAGTTATTACTTTTTCAACTAAAATAAGTGTGTTTAAAGTCATTTCTGTGCCTGAAATTGGTCAAAATTGAAGATTTTGAGTAAGCAAAACTCTGTAAAAATGGCAGTTTTGGTCACTGTGAGGGTTTAAAAAGTGGTTATTCAACATGAGGCCCGATCCAAATGAAATTTTTTATCATTTTTGGTAGAGTCCAAAAAATCCATTTTCTGATGAAAAACGATGACCCCGGACCAGTCGAACGTTGAAAAAATGGTCAATATTGATGAAATTTTAACATTTAATCTTTTGACTTTAAATGACGGTTGGATGTGAGTTAATACTTTTTCAACTAAAATAAGTGTGTTTAAAGTCATTTCTGTGCCTGAAATTGGTCAAAATTGAAGATTTTGAGTAAGCAAAACTCTGTAAAAATGGCAGTTTTGGTCACTGTGAGGGTTTAAAAAGTGGTTATTCAACATGAGGCCCGATCAAAATGACATTTTGAATCATTTTTGGTAGAGTCCAAAAAAATCAATTTTCTGATGAAAAACGATGACCCCGGACCAGTCGAACGTTGAAAAAATGGTCAATATTGATGAAATTTTAACATTTAATCTTTTGACTTTAAATGACGGTTGGATGTGAGTTATTACTTTTTCAACTAAAATAAGTGTGTTTAAAGTCATTTCTGTGCCTGAAATTGGTCAAAATTGAAGATTTTGAGTAAGCAAAACTCTGTAAAAATGGCAGTTTTGGTCACTGTGAGGGTTTAAAAAGTGGTTATTCAACATGAGGCCCGATCCAAATGACATTTTGAATCATTTTTGGTAGAGTCCAAAAAATCCATTTTCTGATGAAAAACGATGACCCCGGACCAGTCGAACGTTGAAAAAATGGTCAATATTGATGAAATTTTAACATTTAATCTTTTGACTTTAAATGATGGTTGGATGTGAGTTATTACTTTTTCAACTAAAATAAGTGTGTTTAAAGTCATTTCTGTGCCTGAAATTGGTCAAAATTGAAGATTTTGAGTAAGCAAAACTGTAAAAATGGCAGTTTTGGTCACTGTGAGGGTTTAAAAAGTGGTTATTCAACATGAGGCCTGATCCTAATGACATGTTGAATCATTTTTGGTAGAGTCCAAAAAATCCATTTTCTGATGAAAAACGATGACCCCGGACCAGTCGAACGTTGAAAAAATGGTCAATATTGATGAAATTTTAACATTTAATCTTTTGACTTTAAATGATGGTTGGATGTGAGTTATTACTTTTTCAACTAAAATAAGTGTGTTTAAAGTCATTTCTGTGCCTGAAATTGGTCAAAATTGAAGATTTTGAGTAAGCAAAACTCTGTAAAAATGGCAGTTTTGGTCACTGTGAGGGTTTAAAAAGTGGTAATTCAACATGAGGCCCGATCCAAATGACATTTTGAATAATTTTTGGTAGAGTCCAAAAAATCAATTTTCTGATGAAAAACGATGACCCCGGACCAGTCGAACGTTGAAAAAATGGTCAATATTGATGAAATTTTAACATTTAATCTTTTGACTTTAAATGACGGTTGGATGTGAGTTATTACTTTTTCAACTAAAATAAGTGTGTTTAAAGTCATTTCTGTGCCTGAAATTGGTCAAAATTGAAGATTTTGAGTAAGCAAAACTCTGTAAAAATGGCAGTTTTGGTCACTGTGAGGGTTTAAAAAGTGGTTATTCAACATGAGGCCCGATCCAAATGACATTTTGAATCATTTTTGGTAGAGTCCAAAAAATCAATTTTCTGATGAAAAACGATGACCCCGGACCAGTCGAACGTTGAAAAAATGGTCAATATTGATGAAATTTTAACATTTAATCTTTTGACTTTAAATGACGGTTGGATGTGAGTTATTACTTTTTCAACTAAAATAAGTGTGTTTAAAGTCATTTCTGTGCCTGAAATTGGTCAAAATTGAAGATTTTGAGTAAGCAAAACTCTGTAAAAATGGCAGTTTTGGTCACTGTGAGGGTTTAAAAAGTGGTTATTCAACATGAGGCCCGATCAAAATGACATTTTGAATCATTTTTGGTAGAGTCCAAAAAATCCATTTTCTGATGAAAAACGATGACCCCGGACCAGTCGAACGTTGAAAAAATGGTCAATATTGATGAAATTTTAACATTTAATCTTTTGACTTTAAATGACGGTTGGATGTGAGTTATTACTTTTTCAACTAAAATAAGTGTGTTTAAAGTCATTTCTGTGCCTGAAATTGGTCAAAATTGAAGATTTTGAGTAAGCAAAACTGTAAAAATGGCAGTTTTGGTCACTGTGAGGGTTTAAAAAGTGGTTATTCAACATGAGGCCTGATCCAAATGACATGTTGAATCATTTTTGGTAGAGTCCAAAAAATCCATTTTCTGATGAAAAACGATGACCCCGGACCAGTCGAACGTTGAAAAAATGGTCAATATTGATGAAATTTTAACATTTAATCTTTTGACTTTAAATGACGGTTGGATGTGAGTTATTACTTTTTCAACTAAAATAAGTGTGTTTAAAGTCATTTCTGTGCCTGAAATTGGTCAAAATTGAAGATTTTGAGTAAGCAAAACTCTGTAAAAATGGCAGTTTTGGTCACTGTGAGGGTTTAAAAAGTGGTTATTCAACATGAGGCCTGATCCAAATGACATGTTGAATCATTTTTGGTAGAGTCCAAAAAATCCATTTTCTGATGAAAAACGATGACCCCGGACCAGTCGAACGTTGAAAAAATGGTCAATATTGATGAAATTTTAACATTTAATCTTTTGACTTTAAATGACGGTTGGATGTGAGTTATTACTTTTTCAACTAAAATAAGTGTGTTTAAAGTCATTTCTGTGCCTGAAATTGGTCAAAATTGAAGATTTTGAGTAAGCAAAACTCTGTAAAAATGGCAGTTTTGGTCACTGTGAGGGTTTAAAAAGTGGTAATTCAACATGAGGCCCGATCCAAATGACATTTTGAATCATTTTTGGTAGAGTCCAAAAAATCCATTTTCTGATGAAAAACGATGACCCCGGACCAGTCGAACGTTGAAAAAATGGTCAATATTGATGAAATTTTAACATTTAATCTTTTGACTTTAAATGACGGTTGGATGTGAGTTATTACTTTTTCAACTAAAATAAGTGTGTTTAAAGTCATTTCTGTGCCTGAAATTGGTCAAAATTGAAGATTTTGAGTAAGCAAAACTCTGTAAAAATGGCAGTTTTGGTCACTGTGAGGGTTTAAAAAGTGGTTATTCAACATGAGGCCCGATCCAAATGACATTTTGAATCATTTTTGGTAGAGTCCAAAAAATCCATTTTCTGATGAAAAACGATGACCCCGGACCAGTCGAACGTTGAAAAAATGGTCAATATTGATGAAATTTTAACATTTAATCTTTTGACTTTAAATGACGGTTGGATGTGAGTTATTACTTTTTCAACTAAAATAAGTGTGTTTAAAGTCATTTCTGTGCCTGAAATTGGTCAAAATTGAAGATTTTGAGTAAGCAAAACTCTGTAAAAATGGCAGTTTTGGTCACTGTGAGGGTTTAAAAAGTGGTTATTCAACATGAGGCCCGATCAAAATGACATTTTGAATCATTTTTGGTAGAGTCCAAAAAATCAATTTTCTGATGAAAAACGATGACCCCGGACCAGTCGAACGTTGAAAAAATTGTCAATATTGATGAAATTTTAACATTTAATCTTTTGACTTTAAATGACGGTTGGATGTGAGTTATTACTTTTTCAACTAAAATAAGTGTGTTTAAAGTCATTTCTGTGCCTGAAATTGGTCAAAATTGAAGATTTTGAGTAAGCAAAACTCTGTAAAAATTGCAGTTTTGGTCACTGTGAGGGTTTAAAAAGTGGTTATTCAACATGAGGCCCGATCCAAATGACAGTTTGAATCATTTTTGGTAGAGTCCAAAAAATCAATTTTCTGATGAAAAACGATGACCCCGGACCAGTCGAACGTTGAAAAAATGGTCAATATTGATGAAATTTTAACATTTAATCTTTTGACTTTTAAATGACGGTTGGATGTGAGTTATTACTTTTTCAACTAAAATAAGTGTGTTTAAAGTCATTTCTGTGCCTGAAATTGGTCAAAATTGAAGATTTTGAGTAAGCAAAACTCTGTAAAAATGGCATTTTGGTCACTGTGAGGGTTTAAAAAGTGGTTATTCAACATGAGCCCGATCCAAATGACATTTTGAATCATTTTTGGTAGAGTCCAAAAAAATCAATTTTCTGATGAAAAACGATGACCCCGGACCAGTTGAACGTTGAAAAAATGGTCAATATTGATGAAATTTTAACATTTAATCTTTTGACTTTAAATGATGGTTGGATGTGAGTTATTACTTTTTCAACTAAAATAAGTGTGTTTAAAGTCATTTCTGTGCCTGAAATTGGTCAAAATTGAAGATTTTGAGTAAGCAAAACTGTAAAAATGGCAGTTTTGGTCACTGTGAGGGTTTAAAAAGTGGTTATTCAACATGAGGCCTGATCCTAATGACATGTTGAATCATTTTTGGTAGAGTCCAAAAAATCCATTTTCTGATGAAAAACGATGACCCCGGACCAGTCGAACGTTGAAAAAATGGTCAATATTGATGAAATTTTAACATTTAATCTTTTGACTTTAAATGATGGTTGGATGTGAGTTATTACTTTTTCAACTAAAATAAGTGTGTTTAAAGTCATTTCTGTGCCTGAAATTGGTCAAAATTGAAGATTTTGAGTAAGCAAAACTCTGTAAAAATGGCAGTTTTGGTCACTGTGAGGGTTTAAAAAGTGGTAATTCAACATGAGGCCCGATCCAAATGACATTTTGAATAATTTTTGGTAGAGTCCAAAAAATCAATTTTCTGATGAAAACGATGACCCCGGACCAGTCGAACGTTGAAAAAATGGTCAATATTGATGAAATTTTAACATTTAATCTTTTGACTTTAAATGACGGTTGGATGTGAGTTATTACTTTTTCAACTAAAATAAGTGTGTTTAAAGTCATTTCTGTGCCTGAAATTGGTCAAAATTGAAGATTTTGAGTAAGCAAAACTCTGTAAAAATGGCAGTTTTGGTCACTGTGAGGGTTTAAAAAGTGGTTATTCAACATGAGGCCCGATCCAAATGACATTTTGAATCATTTTTGGTAGAGTCCAAAAAATCAATTTTCTGATGAAAAACGATGACCCCGGACCAGTCGAACGTTGAAAAAATGGTCAATATTGATGAAATTTTAACATTTAATCTTTTGACTTTAAATGACGGTTGGATGTGAGTTATTACTTTTTCAACTAAAATAAGTGTGTTTAAAGTCATTTCTGTGCCTGAAATTGGTCAAAATTGAAGATTTTGAGTAAGCAAAACTCTGTAAAAATGGCAGTTTTGGTCACTGTGAGGGTTTAAAAAGTGGTTATTCAACATGAGGCCCGATCAAAATGACATTTTGAATCATTTTTGGTAGAGTCCAAAAAATCCATTTTCTGATGAAAAACGATGACCCCGGACCAGTCGAACGTTGAAAAAATGGTCAATATTGATGAAATTTTAACATTTAATCTTTTGACTTTAAATGACGGTTGGATGTGAGTTATTACTTTTTCAACTAAAATAAGTGTGTTTAAAGTCATTTCTGTGCCTGAAATTGGTCAAAATTGAAGATTTTGAGTAAGCAAAACTGTAAAAATGGCAGTTTTGGTCACTGTGAGGGTTTAAAAAGTGGTTATTCAACATGAGGCCTGATCCAAATGACATGTTGAATCATTTTTGGTAGAGTCCAAAAAATCCATTTTCTGATGAAAAACGATGACCCAGGACCAGTCGAACGTTGAAAAAATGGTCAATATTGATGAAATTTTAACATTTAATCTTTTGACTTTAAATGACGGTTGGATGTGAGTTATTACTTTTTCAACTAAAATAAGTGTGTTTAAAGTCATTTCTGTGCCTGAAATTGGTCAAAATTGAAGATTTTGAGTAAGCAAAACTCTGTAAAAATGGCAGTTTTGGTCACTGTGAGGGTTTAAAAAGTGGTTATTCAACATGAGGCCTGATCCAAATGACATGTTGAATCATTTTTGGTAGAGTCCAAAAAATCCATTTTCTGATGAAAAACGATGACCCCGGACCAGTCGAACGTTGAAAAAATGGTCAATATTGATGAAATTTTAACATTTAATCTTTTGACTTTAAATGACGGTTGGATGTGAGTTATTACTTTTTCAACTAAAATAAGTGTGTTTAAAGTCATTTCTGTGCCTGAAATTGGTCAAAATTGAAGATTTTGAGTAAGCAAAACTCTGTAAAAATGGCAGTTTTGGTCACTGTGAGGGTTTAAAAAGTGGTAATTCAACATGAGGCCCGATCCAAATGACATTTTGAATCATTTTTGGTAGAGTCCAAAAAATCCATTTTCTGATGAAAAACGATGACCCCGGACCAGTCGAACGTTGAAAAAATGGTCAATATTGATGAAATTTTAACATTTAATCTTTTGACTTTAAATGACGGTTGGATGTGAGTTATTACTTTTTCAACTAAAATAAGTGTGTTTAAAGTCATTTCTGTGCCTGAAATTGGTCAAAATTGAAGATTTTGAGTAAGCAAAACTCTGTAAAAATGGCAGTTTTGGTCACTGTGAGGGTTTAAAAAGTGGTTATTCAACATGAGGCCCGATCCAAATGACATTTTGAATCATTTTTGGTAGAGTCCAAAAAATCCATTTTCTGATGAAAAACGATGACCCCGGACCAGTCGAACGTTGAAAAAATGGTCAATATTGATGAAATTTTAACATTTAATCTTTTGACTTTAAATGACGGTTGGATGTGAGTTATTACTTTTTCAACTAAAATAAGTGTGTTTAAAGTCATTTCTGTGCCTGAAATTGGTCAAAATTGAAGATTTTGAGTAAGCAAAACTCTGTAAAAATGGCAGTTTTGGTCACTGTGAGGGTTTAAAAAGTGGTTATTCAACATGAGGCCCGATCAAAATGACATTTTGAATCATTTTTGGTAGAGTCCAAAAAATCAATTTTCTGATGAAAAACGATGACCCCGGACCAGTCGAACGTTGAAAAAATGGTCAATATTGATGAAATTTTAACATTTAATCTTTTGACTTTAAATGACGGTTGGATGTGAGTTATTACTTTTTCAACTAAAATAAGTGTGTTTAAAGTCATTTCTGTGCCTGAAATTGGTCAAAATTGAAGATTTTGAGTAAGCAAAACTCTGTAAAAATGGCAGTTTTGGGCACTGTGAGGGTTTAAAAAGTGGTTATTCAACATGAGGCCCTGATCCAAATGACATTTTGAATCATTTTTGGTAGAGTCCAAAAAATCAATTTTCTGATGAAAAACGATGACCCCGGACCAGTCGAACGTTGAAAAAATGGTCAATATTGATGAAATTTTAACATTTAATCTTTTGACTTTAAATGACGGTTGGATGTGAGTTATTACTTTTTCAACTAAAATAAGTGTGTTTAAAGTCATTTCTGTGCCTGAAATTGGTCAAAATTGAAGATTTTGAGTAAGCAAAACTCTGTAAAAATGGCAGTTTTGGTCACTGTGAGGGTTTAAAAAGTGGTTATTCAACATGAGGCCCGATCCAAATGACATTTTGAATCATTTTTGGTAGAGTCCAAAAAATCCATTTTCTGATGAAAAACGATGACCCCGGACCAGTCGAACGTTGAAAAAATGGTCAATATTGATGAAATTTTAACATTTAATCTTTTGACTTTAAATGACGGTTGGATGTGAGTTATTACTTTCTCAACTAAAATAAGTGTGTTTAAAGTCATTTCTGTGCCTGAAATTGGTCAAAATTGAAGATTTTGAGTAAGCAAAACTCTGTAAAAATGGCAGTTTTGGTCACTGTGAGGGTTTAAAAAGTGGTTATTCAACATGAGGCCCGATCCAAATGACATTTTGAATCATTTTTGGTAGAGTCCAAAAAATCAATTTTCTGATGAAAAACGATGACCCCGGACCAGTCGAACGTTGAAAAAATGGTCAATATTGATGAAATTTTAACATTTAATCTTTTGACTTTAAATGACGGTTGGATGTGAGTTATTACTTTTTCAACTAAAATAAGTGTGTTTAAAGTCATTTCTGTGCCTGAAATTGGTCAAAATTGAAGATTTTGAGTAAGCAAAACTCTGTAAAAATGGCAGTTTTGGTCACTGTGAGGGTTTAAAAAGTGGTTATTCAACATGAGGCCCGATCAAAATGACATTTTGAATCATTTTTGGTAGAGTCCAAAAAATCAATTTTCTGATGAAAAACGATGACCCCGGACCAGTCGAACGTTGAAAAAATGGTCAATATTGATGAAATTTTAACATTTAATCTTTTGACTTTAAATGACGGTTGGATGTGAGTTATTACTTTTTCAACTAAAATAAGTGTGTTTAAAGTCATTTCTGTGCCTGAAATTGGTCAAAATTGAAGATTTTGAGTAAGCAAAACTCTGTAAAAATTGCAGTTTTGGTCACTGTGAGGGTTTAAAAAGTGGTTATTCAACATGAGGCCCGATCCAAATGACAGTTTGAATCATTTTTGGTAGAGTCCAAAAAATCAATTTTCTGATGAAAAACGATGACCCCGGACCAGTCGAACGTTGAAAAAATGGTCAATATTGATGAAATTTTAACATTTAATCTTTTGACTTTAAATGACGGTTGGATGTGAGTTATTACTTTTTCAACTAAAATAAGTGTGTTTAAAGTCATTTCTGTGCCTGAAATTGGTCAAAATTGAAGATTTTGAGTAAGCAAAACTCTGTAAAAATGGCAGTTTTGGTCACTGTGAGGGTTTAAAAAGTGGTTATTCAACATGAGGCCTGATCCAAAGTGACATGTTGAATCATTTTTGGTAGAGTCCAAAAAATCCATTTTCTGATGAAAAACGATGACCCCGGACCAGTCGAACGTTGAAAAAATGGTCAATATTGATGAAATTTTAACATTTAATCTTTTGACTTTAAATGACGGTTGGATGTGAGTTATTACTTTTTCAACTAAAATAAGTGTGTTTAAAGTCATTTCTGTGCCTGAAATTGGTCAAAATTGAAGATTTTGAGTAAGCAAAACTCTGTAAAAATGGCAGTTTTGGTCACTGTGAGGGTTTAAAAAGTGGTTATTCAACATGAGGCCCGATCCAAATGACATTTTGAATCATTTTTGGTAGAGTCCAAAAAATCCATTTTCTGATGAAAAACGATGACCCCGGACCAGTCGAACGTTGAAAAAATGGTCAATATTGATGAAATTTTAACATTTAATCTTTTGACTTTAAATGACGGTTGGATGTGAGTTATTACTTTTTCAACTAAAATAAGTGTGTTTAAAGTCATTTCTGTGCCTGAAATTGGTCAAAATTGAAGATTTTGAGTAAGCAAAACTCTGTAAAAATGGCAGTTTTGGTCACTGTGAGGGTTTAAAAAGTGGTTATTCAACATGAGGCCCGATCCAAATGACATTTTGAATCATTTTTGGTAGAGTCCAAAAAATCCATTTTCTGATGAAAAACGATGACCCCGGACCAGTCGAACGTTGAAAAAATGGTCAATATTGATGAAATTTTAACATTTAATCTTTTGACTTTAAATGACGGTTGGATGTGAGTTATTACTTTTTCAACTAAAATAAGTGTGTTTAAAGTCATTTCTGTGCCTGAAATTGGTCAAAATTGAAGATTTTGAGTAAGCAAAACTCTGTAAAAATGGCAGTTTTGGTCACTGTGAGGGTTTAAAAAGTGGTTATTCAACATGAGGCCCGATCCAAATGACATTTTGAATCATTTTTGGTAGAGTCCAAAAAATCAATTTTCTGATGAAAAACGATGACCCCGGACCAGTCGAACGTTGAAAAAATGGTCAATATTGATGAAATTTTAACATTTAATCTTTTGACTTTAAATGACGGTTGGATGTGAGTTATTACTTTTTCAACTAAAATAAATGTGTTTAAAGTCATTTCTGTGCCTGAAATTGGTCAAAATTGAAGATTTTGAGTAAGCAAAACTCTGTAAAAATGGCAGTTTTGGGCACTGTGAGGGTTTAAAAAGTGGTTATTCAACATGAGGCCTGATCCAAATGACATTTTGAATCATTTTTGGTAGAGTCCAAAAAATCAATTTTCTGATGAAAAACGATGACCCCGGACCAGTCGAACGTTGAAAAAATGGTCAATATTGATGAAATTTTAACATTTAATCTTTTGACTTTAAATGACGGTTGGATGTGAGTTATTACTTTTTCAACTAAAATAAGTGTGTTTAAAGTCATTTCTGTGCCTGAAATTGGTCAAAATTGAAGATTTTGAGTAAGCAAAACTCTGTAAAAATGGCAGTTTTGGTCACTGTGAGGGTTTAAAAAGTGGTTATTCAACATGAGGCCCGATCCAAATGACATTTTGAATCATTTTTGGTAGAGTCCAAAAAATCAATTTTCTGATGAAAAACGATGACCCCGGGACCAGTCGAACGTTGAAAAAATGGTCAATATTGATGAAATTTTAACATTTAATCTTTTGACTTTAAATGACGGTTGGATGTGAGTTATTACTTTTTCAACTAAAATAAGTGTGTTTAAAGTCATTTCTGTGCCTGAAATTGGTCAAAATTGAAGATTTTGAGTAAGCAAAACTCTGTAAAAATGGCAGTTTTGGTCACTGTGAGGGTTTAAAAAGTGGTTATTCAACATGAGGCCCGATCCAAATGACATTTTGAATCATTTTTGGTAGAGTCCAAAAAATCCATTTTCTGATGAAAAACGATGACCCCGGACCAGTCGAACGTTGAAAAAATGGTCAATATTGATGAAATTTTAACATTTAATCTTTTGACTTTAAATGACGGTTGGATGTGAGTTATTACTTTTTCAACTAAAATAAGTGTGTTTAAAGTCATTTCTGTGCCTGAAATTGGTCAAAATTGAAGATTTTGAGTAAGCAAAACTCTGTAAAAATGGCAGTTTTGGTCACTGTGAGGGTTAAAAAGTGGTTATTCAACATGAGGCCCGATCAAAATGACATTTTGAATCATTTTTGGTAGAGTCCAAAAAATCAATTTTCTGATGAAAAACGATGACCCCGGACCAGTCGAACGTTGAAAAAATGGTCAATATTGATGAAATTTTAACATTTAATCTTTTGACTTTAAATGACGGTTGGATGTGAGTTATTACTTTTTCAACTAAAATAAGTGTGTTTAAAGTCATTTCTGTGCCTGAAATTGGTCAAAATTGAAGATTTTGAGTAAGCAAAACTCTGTAAAAATGGCAGTTTTGGTCACTGTGAGGGTTTAAAAAGTGGTTATTCAACATGAGGCCCGATCAAAATGACATTTTGAATCATTTTTGGTAGAGTCCAAAAAATCAATTTTCTGATGAAAAACGATGACCCCGGACCAGTCGAACGTTGAAAAAATGGTCAATATTGATGAAATTTTAACATTTAATCTTTTGACTTTAAATGACGGTTGGATGTGAGTTATTACTTTTTCAACTAAAATAAGTGTGTTTAAAGTCATTTCTGTGCCTGAAATTGGTCAAAATTGAAGATTTTGAGTAAGCAAAACTCTGTAAAAATGGCAGTTTTGGTCACTGTGAGGGTTTAAAAAGTGGTTATTCAACATGAGGCCCGATCCAAATGACATTTTGAATCATTTTTGGTAGAGTCCAAAAAATCAATTTTCTGATGAAAAACGATGACCCCGGACCAGTCGAACGTTGAAAAAATGGTCAATATTGATGAAATTTTAACATTTAATCTTTTGACTTTAAATGACGGTTGGATGTGAGTTATTACTTTTTCAACTAAAATAAGTGTGTTTAAAGTCATTTCTGTGCCTGAAATTGGTCAAAATTGAAGATTTTGAGTAAGCAAAACTCTGTAAAAATGGCAGTTTTGGTCACTGTGAGGGTTTAAAAAGTGGTTATTCAACATGAGGCCGATCCAAATGACATTTTGAATCATTTTTGGTAGAGTCCAAAAAATCCATTTTCTGATGAAAAACGATGACCCCGGACCAGTCGAACGTTGAAAAAATGGTCAATATTGATGAAATTTTAACATTTAATCTTTTGACTTTAAATGACGGTTGGATGTGAGTTATTACTTTTTCAACTAAAATAAGTGTGTTTAAAGTCATTTCTGTGCCTGAAATTGGTCAAAATTGAAGATTTTGAGTAAGCAAAACTCTGTAAAAATGGCAGTTTTGGTCACTGTGAGGGTTTAAAAAGTGGTTATTCAACATGAGGCCCAATCCAAATGACATTTTGAATCATTTTTGGTAGAGTCCAAAAAATCAATTTTCTGATGAAAAACGATGACCCCGGACCAGTCGAACGTTGAAAAAATGGTCAATATTGATGAAATTTTAACATTTAATCTTTTGACTTTAAATGACGGTTGGATGTGAGTTATTACTTTTTCAACTAAAATAAGTGTGTTTAAAGTCATTTCTGTGCCTGAAATTGGTCAAAATTGAAGATTTTGAGTAAGCAAAACTCTGTAAAAATGGCAGTTTTGGTCACTGTGAGGGTTTAAAAAGTGGTTATTCAACATGAGGCCCGATCCAAATGACATTTTGAATCATTTTTGGTAGAGTCCAAAAAATCCATTTTCTGATGAAAAACAATGACCCCGGACCAGTCGAACGTTGAAAAAATGGTCAATATTGATGAAATTTTAACATTTAATCTTTTGACTTTAAATGACGGTTGGATGTGAGTTATTACTTTTTCAACTAAAATAAGTGTGTTTAAAGTCATTTCTGTGCCTGAAATTGGTCAAAATTGAAGATTTTGAGTAAGCAAAACCTGTAAAAATGGCAGTTTTGGTCACTGTGAGGGTTTAAAAAGTGGTTATTCAACATGAGGCCCGATCCTAATGACATGTTGAATCATTTTTGGTAGAGTCCAAAAAATCCATTTTCTGATGAAAAACGATGACCCCGGACCAGTCGAACGTTGAAAAAATGGTCAATATTGATGAAATTTTAACATTTAATCTTTTGACTTTAAATGACGGTTGGATGTGAGTTATTACTTTTTCAACTAAAATAAGTGTGTTTAAAGTCATTTCTGTGCCTGAAATTGGTCAAAATTGAAGATTTTGAGTAAGCAAAACTCTGTAAAAATGGCAGTTTTGGTCACTGTGAGGGTTTAAAAAGTGGTAATTCAACATGAGGCCCGATCCAAATGACATTTTGAATCATTTTTGGTAGAGTCCAAAAAATCAATTTTCTGATGAAAAACGATGACCCCGGACCAGTCGAACGTTGAAAAAATGGTCAATATTGATGAAATTTTAACATTTAATCTTTTGACTTTAAATGACGGTTGGATGTGAGTTATTACTTTTTCAACTAAAATAAGTGTGTTTAAAGTCATTTCTGTGCCTGAAATTGGTCAAAATTGAAGATTTTGAGTAAGCAAAACTCTGTAAAAATGGCAGTTTTGGTCACTGTGAGGGTTTAAAAAGTGGTTATTCAACATGAGGCCCGATCCAAATGACATTTTGAATCATTTTTGGTAGAGTCCAAAAAATCAATTTTCTGATGAAAAACGATGACCCCGGACCAGTCGAACGTTGAAAAAATGGTCAATATTGATGAAATTTTAACATTTAATCTTTTGACTTTAAATGACGGTTGGATGTGAGTTATTACTTTTTCAACTAAAATAAGTGTGTTTAAAGTCATTTCTGTGCCTGAAATTGGTCAAAATTGAAGATTTTGAGTAAGCAAAACTCTGTAAAAATGGCAGTTTTGGTCACTGTGAGGGTTTAAAAAGTGGTTATTCAACATGAGGCCCGATCCAAATGACATTTTGAATCATTTTTGGTAGAGTCCAAAAAATCCATTTTCTGATGAAAAACGATGACCCCGGACCAGTCGAACGTTGAAAAAATGGTCAATATTGATGAAATTTTAACATTTAATCTTTTGACTTTAAATGACGGTTGGATGTGAGTTATTACTTTTTCAACTAAAATAAGTGTGTTTAAAGTCATTTCTGTGCCTGAAATTGGTCAAAATTGAAGATTTTGAGTAAGCAAAACTCTGTAAAAATGGCAGTTTTGGTCACTGTGAGGGTTTAAAAAGTGGTTATTCAACATGAGGCCTGATCCAAATGACATGTTGAATCATTTTTGGTAGAGTCCAAAAAATCCATTTTCTGATGAAAAACGATGACCCCGGACCAGTCGAACGTTGAAAAAATGGTCAATATTGATGAAATTTTAACATTTAATCTTTTGACTTTAAATGACGGTTGGATGTGAGTTATTACTTTTTCAACTAAAATAAGTGTGTTTAAAGTCATTTCTGTGCCTGAAATTGGTCAAAATTGAAGATTTTGAGTAAGCAAAACTCTGTAAAAATGGCAGTTTTGGTCACTGTGAGGGTTTAAAAAGTGGTTATTCAACATGAGGCCCTGATCCAAATGACATGTTGAATCATTTTTGGTAGAGTCCAAAAAATCCATTTTCTGATGAAAAACGATGACCCCGGACCAGTCGAACGTTGAAAAAATGGTCAATATTGATGAAATTTTAACATTTAATCTTTTGACTTTAAATGACGGTTGGATGTGAGTTATTACTTTTTCAACTAAAATAAGTGTGTTTAAAGTCATTTCTGTGCCTGAAATTGGTCAAAATTGAAGATTTTGAGTAAGCAAAACTCTGTAAAAATGGCAGTTTTGGTCACTGTGAGGGTTTAAAAAGTGGTTATTCAACATGAGGCCCGATCCAAATGACATTTTGAATCATTTTTGGTAGAGTCCAAAAAATCCATTTTCTGATGAAAAACGATGACCCCGGACCAGTCGAACGTTGAAAAAATGGTCAATATTGATGAAATTTTAACATTTAATCTTTTGACTTTAAATGACGGTTGGATGTGAGTTATTACTTTTTCAACTAAAATAAGTGTGTTTAAAGTCATTTCTGTGCCTGAAATTGGTCAAAATTGAAGATTTTGAGTAAGCAAAACTCTGTAAAAATGGCAGTTTTGGTCACTGTGAGGGTTTAAAAAGTGGTTATTCAACATGAGGCCCGATCCAAATGACATTTTGAATCATTTTTGGTAGAGTCCAAAAAATCCATTTTCTGATGAAAAACGATGACCCCGGACCAGTCGAACGTTGAAAAAATGGTCAATATTGATGAAATTTTAACATTTAATCTTTTGACTTTAAATGACGGTTGGATGTGAGTTATTACTTTTTCAACTAAAATAAGTGTGTTTAAAGTCATTTCTGTGCCTGAAATTGGTCAAAATTGAAGATTTTGAGTAAGCAAAACTCTGTAAAAATGGCAGTTTTGGTCACTGTGAGGGTTTAAAAAGTGGTTATTCAACATGAGGCCCGATCAAAATGACATTTTGAATCATTTTTGGTAGAGTCCAAAAAATCAATTTTCTGATGAAAAACGATGACCCCGGACCAGTCGAACGTTGAAAAAATGGTCAATATTGATGAAATTTTAACATTTAATCTTTTGACTTTAAATGACGGTTGGATGTGAGTTATTACTTTTTCAACTAAAATAAGTGTGTTTAAAGTCATTTCTGTGCCTGAAATTGGTCAAAATTGAAGATTTTGAGTAAGCAAAACTCTGTAAAAATGGCAGTTTTGGTCACTGTGAGGGTTTAAAAAGTGGTTATTCAACATGAGGCCTGATCCAAATGACATTTTGAATCATTTTTGGTAGAGTCCAAAAAATCAATTTTCTGATGAAAAACGATGACCCCGGACCAGTCGAACGTTGAAAAAATGGTCAATATTGATGAAATTTTAACATTTAATCTTTTGACTTTAAATGACGGTTGGATGTGAGTTATTACTTTTTCAACTAAAATAAGTGTGTTTAAAGTCATTTCTGTGCCTGAAATTGGTCAAAATTGAAGATTTTGAGTAAGCAAAACTCTGTAAAAATGGCAGTTTTGGTCACTGTGAGGGTTTAAAAAGTGGTTATTCAACATGAGGCCCGATCCAAATGACATTTTGAATCATTTTTGGTAGAGTCCAAAAAATCAATTTTCTGATGAAAAACGATGACCCCGGACCAGTCGAACGTTGAAAAAATGGTCAATATTGATGAAATTTTAACATTTAATCTTTTGACTTTAAATGACGGTTGGATGTGAGTTATTACTTTTCAACTAAAATAAGTGTGTTTAAAGTCATTTCTGTGCCTGAAATTGGTCAAAATTGAAGATTTTGAGTAAGCAAAACTCTGTAAAAATGGCAGTTTTGGTCACTGTGAGGGTTTAAAAAGTGGTTATTCAACATGAGGCCCGATCCAAAATGACATTTTGAATCATTTTTGGTAGAGTCCAAAAAATCAATTTTCTGATGAAAAACGATGACCCCGGACCAGTCGAACGTTGAAAAAATGGTCAATATTGATGAAATTTTAACATTTAATCTTTTGACTTTAAATGACGGTTGGATGTGAGTTATTACTTTTTCAACTAAAATAAGTGTGTTTAAAGTCATTTCTGTGCCTGAAATTGGTCAAAATTGAAGATTTTGAGTAAGCAAAACTCTGTAAAAATGGCAGTTTTGGTCACTGTGAGGGTTTAAAAAGTGGTTATTCAACATGAGGCCCGATCCAAATGACATTTTGAATCATTTTTGGTAGAGTCCAAAAAATCAATTTTCTGATGAAAAACGATGACCCCGGACCAGTCGAACGTTGAAAAAATGGTCAATATTGATGAAATTTTAACATTTAATCTTTTGACTTTAAATGACGGTTGGATGTGAGTTATTACTTTTTCAACTAAAATAAGTGTGTTTAAAGTCATTTCTGTGCCTGAAATTGGTCAAAATTGAAGATTTTGAGTAAGCAAAACTCTGTAAAAATGGCAGTTTTGGTCACTGTGAGGGTTTAAAAAGTGGTTATTCAACATGAGGCCCGATCCAAATGACAGTTTGAATCATTTTTGGTAGAGTCCAAAAAATCAATTTTCTGATGAAAAACGATGACCCCGGACCAGTCGAACGTTGAAAAAATGGTCAATATTGATGAAATTTTAACATTTAATCTTTTGACTTTAAATGACGGTTGGATGTGAGTTATTACTTTTTCAACTAAAATAAGTGTGTTTAAAGTCATTTCTGTGCCTGAAATTGGTCAAAATTGAAGATTTTGAGTAAGCAAAACTCTGTAAAAATGGCAGTTTTGGTCACTGTGAGGGTTTAAAAAGTGGTTATTCAACATGAGGCCCTGATCCAAGTGACATGTTGAATCATTTTTGGTAGAGTCCAAAAAATCCATTTTCTGATGAAAAACGATGACCCCGGACCAGTCGAACGTTGAAAAAATGGTCAATATTGATGAAATTTTAACATTTAATCTTTTGACTTTAAATGACGGTTGGATGTGAGTTATTACTTTTTCAACTAAAATAAGTGTGTTTAAAGTCATTTCTGTGCCTGAAATTGGTCAAAATTGAAGATTTTGAGTAAGCAAAACTCTGTAAAAATGGCAGTTTTGGTCACTGTGAGGGTTTAAAAAGTGGTTATTCAACATGAGGCCCGATCCAAATGACATTTTGAATCATTTTTGGTAGAGTCCAAAAAATCCATTTTCTGATGAAAAACGATGACCCCGGACCAGTCGAACGTTGAAAAAATGGTCAATATTGATGAAATTTTAACATTTAATCTTTTGACTTTAAATGACGGTTGGATGTGAGTTATTACTTTTTCAACTAAAATAAGTGTGTTTAAAGTCATTTCTGTGCCTGAAATTGGTCAAAATTGAAGATTTTGAGTAAGCAAAACTCTGTAAAAATGGCAGTTTTGGTCACTGTGAGGGTTTAAAAAGTGGTTATTCAACATGAGGCCCGATCCAAATGACATTTTGAATCATTTTTGGTAGAGTCCAAAAAATCCATTTTCTGATGAAAAACGATGACCCCGGACCAGTCGAACGTTGAAAAAATGGTCAATATTGATGAAATTTTAACATTTAATCTTTTGACTTTAAATGACGGTTGGATGTGAGTTATTACTTTTTCAACTAAAATAAGTGTGTTTAAAGTCATTTCTGTGCCTGAAATTGGTCAAAATTGAAGATTTTGAGTAAGCAAAACTCTGTA
>NW_028244927.1:0-40450 GCF_964263255.1 Lissotriton vulgaris
AAAACGGACCATTTTCCACATTTCTGAAGCATGACGTAATGGGGGGGTGTTATCTCTTTTGTCGAAAATCAGCCGTTTTTGCTCGAACATTAAATGCCTCCAAATGGTATTTAATTAACTTCCCGAGCCCCTGGAAGCATGAAAATCACTTTAAACATGCTAATTTTAGCTCTAACACTGATGATCCACCTACAAATGTGAACTGACGTTCAAAAATAAAACATTTGAAAATGGACCATTTTCCACATTTCTGAAGCATGACGTAATGGGGGGGTGTTATCTCTTTTGTCGAAAATCAGCCGTTTTTGCTCGAACATTAAATGCCTCCAAATGGTATTTAATTAACTTCCCGAGCCCCTGGAAGCATGAAAATCACTTTAAACATGCTAATTTTAGCTCTAACACTGATGATCCACCTACAAATGTGAACTGACGTTCAAAAATAAAACATTTGAAAACGGACCATTTTCCACATTTCTGAAGCATGACGTAATGGGGGGGTGTTATCTCTTTTGTCGAAAATCAGCCGTTTTTGCTCGAACATTAAATGCCTCCAAATGGTATTTAATTAACTTCCCGGGGTGAAGAAACCCTTTTTGAGAACTCAGAGTGAGTAAATTGGCCATTTTCATGCACTTTTAACCATTCCATAAATCTTGTGTTTTGGGCCCCAGGAAGCATGAAAATCACTTTAAACATGCTAATTTTAGCTCTAACACTGATGATCCACCTACAAATGTGAACTGACGTTCAAAAATAAAACATTTGAAAACGGACCATTTTCCACATTTCTGAAGCATGACGTAATGGGGGGGTGTTATCTCTTTTGTCGAAAATCAGCCGTTTTTGCTCGAACATTAAATGCCTCCAAATGGTATTTAATTAACTTCCCGGGGTGAAGAAACCCTTTTTGAGAACTCAGAGTGAGTAAATTGGCCATTTTCATGCACTTTTAACCATTCCATAAATCTTGTGTTTTGGGCCCCTGGAAGCATGAAAATCACTTTAAACATGCTAATTTTAGCTCTAACACTGATGATCCACCTACAAATGTGAACTGACGTTCAAAAATAAAACATTTGAAAACGGACCATTTTCCACATTTCTGAAGCATGACGTAATGGGGGGGTGTTCTCTTTTGTCGAAAATCAGCCGTTTTTGCTCGAACATTAAATGCCTCCAAATGGTATTTAATTAACTTCCCGGGTGTGAAGAAACCCTTTTTGAGAACTCAGAGTGAGTAAATTGGCCATTTCATGCACTTTTAACCATTCCATAAATCTTGTGTTTTGGGCCCCTGGAAGCATGAAAATCACTTTAAACATGCTAATTTTAGCTCTAACACTGATGATCCACCTACAAATGTGAACTGACGTTCAAAAATAAAACATTTGAAAACGGACCATTTTCCACATTTTCTGAAGCATGACGTAATGGGGGGGTGTTATCTCTTTTGTCGAAAATCAGCCGTTTTTTGCTCGAACATTAAATGCCTCCAAATGGTATTTAATTAACTTCCCGAGCCCCTGGAAGCATGAAAATCACTTTAAACATGCTAATTTTAGCTCTAACACTGATGATCCACCTACAAATGTGAACTGACGTTCAAAAATAAAACATTTGAAAACGGACCATTTTCCACATTTCTGAAGCATGACGTAATGGGGGGGTGTTATCTCTTTTGTCGAAAATCAGCCGTTTTTGCTCGAACATTAAATGCCTCCAAATGGTATTTAATTAACTTCCCGAGCCCCTGGAAGCATGAAAATCACTTTAAACATGCTAATTTTAGCTCTAACACTGATGATCCACCTACAAATGTGAACTGACGTTCAAAAATAAAACATTGAAAACGGACCATTTTCCACATTTCTGAAGCATGACGTAATGGGGGGTGTTATCTCTTTTGTCGAAAATCAGCCGTTTTTGCTCGAACATTAAATGCCTCCAAATGGTATTTAATTAACTTCCCGGGGTGAAGAAACCCTTTTTGAGAACTCAGAGTGAGTAAATTGGCCATTTTCATGCACTTTTAACCATTCCATAAATCTTGTGTTTTGGGCCCCTGGAAGCATGAAAATCACTTTAAACATGCTAATTTTAGCTCTAACACTGATGATCCACCTACAAATGTGAACTGACGTTCAAAAATAAAACATTTGAAAACGGACCATTTTCCACATTTCTGAAGCATGACGTAATGGGGGGGTGTTATCTCTTTTGTCGAAAATCAGCCGTTTTTGCTCGAACATTAAATGCCTCCAAATGGTATTTAATTAACTTCCCGGGGTGAAGAAACCCTTTTTGAGAACTCAGAGTGAGTAAATTGGCCATTTTCATGCACTTTTAACCATTCCATAAATCTTGTGTTTTGGGCCCCTGGAAGCATGAAAATCACTTTAAACATGCTAATTTTAGCTCTAACACTGATGATCCACCTACAAATGTGAACTGACGTTCAAAAATAAAACATTTGAAAACGGACCATTTTCCACATTTCTGAAGCATGACGTAATGGGGGGGTGTTATCTCTTTTGTCGAAAATCAGCCGTTTTTGCTCGAACATTAAATGCCTCCAAATGGTATTTAATTAACTTCCCGAGCCCCTGGAAGCATGAAAATCACTTTAAACATGCTAATTTTAGCTCTAACACTGATGATCCACCTACAAATGTGAACTGACGTTCAAAAATAAAACATTTGAAAACGGACCATTTTCCACATTTCTGAAGCATGACGTAATGGGGGGGTGTTATCTCTTTTGTCGAAAATCAGCCGTTTTTGCTCGAACATTAAATGCCTCCAAATGGTATTTAATTAACTTCCCGGGGTGAAGAAACCCTTTTTGAGAACTCAGAGTGAGTAAAATTGGCCATTTTCATGCACTTTTAACCATTCCATAAATCTTGTGTTTTGGGCCCCTGGAAGCATGAAAATCACTTTAAACATGCTAATTTTAGCTCTAACACTGATGATCCACCTACAAATGTGAACTGACGTTCAAAAATAAAAACATTTGAAAACGGACCATTTTCCACATTTCTGAAGCATGACGTAATGGGGGGGTGTTATCTCTTTTGTCGAAAATCAGCCGTTTTTGCTCGAACATTAAATGCCTCCAAATGGTATTTAATTAACTTCCCGGGGTGAAGAAACCCTTTTTGAGAACTCAGAGTGAGTAAATTGGCCATTTTCATGCACTTTTAACCATTCCATAAATCTTGTGTTTTGGGCCCCTGGAAGCATGAAAATCACTTTAAACATGCTAATTTTAGCTCTAACACTGATGATCCACCTACAAATGTGAACTGACGTTCAAAAATAAAACATTTGAAAACGGACCATTTTCCACATTTCTGAAGCATGACGTAATGGGGGGGTGTTATCTCTTTTGTCGAAAATCTGCCGTTTTTTGCTCGAACATTAAATGCCTCCAAATGGTATTTAATTAACTTCCCGAGCCCCTGGAAGCATGAAAATCACTTTAAACATGCTAATTTTAGCTCTAACACTGATGATCCACCTACAAATGTGAACTGACGTTCAAAAATAAAACATTTGAAAACGTACCCATTTTCCACATTTCTGAAGCATGACGTAATGGGGGGGTGTTATCTCTTTTGTCGAAAATCAGCCGTTTTTGCTCGAACATTAAATGCCTCCAAATGGTATTTAATTAACTTCCCGGGGTGAAGAAACCCTTTTTGAGAACTCAGAGTGAGTAAATTGGCCATTTTCATGCACTTTTAACCATTCCATAAATCTTGTGTTTTGGGCCCCTGGAAGCATGAAAATCACTTTAAACATGCTAATTTTAGCTCTAACACTGATGATCCACCTACAAATGTGAACTGACGTTCAAAAATAAAACATTTGAAAACGGACCATTTTCCACATTTCTGAAGCATGATGTAATGGGGGGGTGTTATCTCTTTTGTCGAAAATCAGCCGTTTTTGCTCGAACATTAAATGCCTCCAAATGGTATTTAATTAACTTCCCGAGCCCCTGGAAGCATGAAAATCACTTTAAACATGCTAATTTTAGCTCTAACACTGATGATCCACCTACAAATGTGAACTGACGTTCAAAAATAAAACATTTGAAAACGGACCATTTTCCACATTTCTGAAGCATGACGTAATGGGGGGGTGTTATCTCTTTTGTCGAAAATCAGCCGTTTTTGCTCGAACATTAAATGCCTCCAAATGGTATTTAATTAACTTCCCGGGGTGAAGAAACCCTTTTTGAGAACTCAGAGTGAGTAAATTGGCCATTTTCATGCACTTTTAACCATTCCATAAATCTTGTGTTTTGGGCCCCTGGAAGCATGAAAATCACTTTAAACATGCTAATTTTAGCTCTAACACTGATGATCCACCTACAAATGTGAACTGACGTTCAAAAATAAAACATTTGAAAACGGACCATTTTCCACATTTCTGAAGCATGACGTAATGGGGGGGTGTTATCTCTTTTGTCGAAAATCAGCCGTTTTTGCTCGAACATTAAATGCCTCCAAATGGTATTTAATTAACTTCCCGGGGTGAAGAAATCCTTTTTGAGAACTCAGAGTGAGTAAATTGGCCATTTTCATGCACTTTTAACCATTCCATAAATCTTGTGTTTTGGGCCCCTGGAAGCATGAAAATCACTTTAAACATGCTAATTTTAGCTCTAACACTGATGATCCACCTACAAATGTGAACTGACGTTCAAAAATAAAACATTTGAAAACGGACCATTTTCCACATTTCTGAAGCATGACGTAATGGGGGGGTGTTATCTCTTTTGTCGAAAATCAGCCGTTTTTGCTCGAACATTAAATGCCTCCAAATGGTATTTAATTAACTTCCCGAGCCCCTGGAAGCATGAAAATCACTTTAAACATGCTAATTTTAGCTCTAACACTGATGATCCACCTACAAATGTGAACTGACGTTCAAAAATAAAACATTTGAAAACGGACCATTTTCCACATTTCTGAAGCATGACGTAATGGGGGGGTGTTATCTCTTTTGTCGAAAATCAGCCGTTTTTGCTCGAACATTAAATGCCTCCAAATGGTATTTAATTAACTTCCCGGGGTGAAGAAACCCTTTTTGAGAACTCAGAGTGAGTAAATTGGCCATTTTCATGCACTTTTAACCATTCCATAAATCTTGTGTTTTGGGCCCCTGGAAGCATGAAAATCACTTTAAACATGCTAATTTTAGCTCTAACACTGATGATCCACCTACAAATGTGAACTGACGTTCAAAAATAAAACATTTGAAAACGGACCATTTTCCACATTTCTGAAGCATGACGTAATGGGGGGGTGTTATCTCTTTTGTCGAAAATCAGCCGTTTTTGCTCGAACATTAAATGCCTCCAAATGGTATTTAATTAACTTCCCGAGCCCCTGGAAGCATGAAAATCACTTTAAACATGCTAATTTTAGCTCTAACACTGATGATCCACCTACAAATGTGAACTGACGTTCAAAAATAAAACATTTGAAAACGGACCATTTTCCACATTTCTGAAGCATGACGTAATGGGGGGGTGTTATCTCTTTTGTCGAAAATCAGCCGTTTTTGCTCGAACATTAAATGCCTCCAAATGGTATTTAATTAACTTCCCGGGGTGAAGAAACCCTTTTTGAGAACTCAGAGTGAGTAAATTGGCCATTTTCATGCACTTTTAACCATTCCATAAATCTTGTGTTTTGGGCCCCTGGAAGCATGAAAATCACTTTAAACATGCTAATTTTAGCTCTAACACTGATGATCCACCTACAAATGTGAACTGACGTTCAAAAATAAAACATTTGAAAACGGACCATTTTCCACATTTCTGAAGCATGACGTAATGGGGGGGTGTTATCTCTTTTGTCGAAAATCAGCCGTTTTTGCTCGAACATTAAATGCCTCCAAATGGTATTTAATTAACTTCCCGGGGTGAAGAAACCCTTTTTGAGAACTCAGAGTGAGTAAATTGGCCATTTTCATGCACTTTTAACCATTCCATAAATCTTGTGTTTTGGGCCCCTGGAAGCATGAAAATCACTTTAAACATGCTAATTTTAGCTCTAACACTGATGATCCACCTACAAATGTGAACTGACGTTCAAAAATAAAACATTTGAAAACGGACCATTTTCCACATTTCTGAAGCATGACGTAATGGGGGGGTGTTATCTCTTTTGTCGAAAATCAGCCGTTTTTGCTCGAACATTAAATGCCTCCAAATGGTATTTAATTAACTTCCCGAGCCCCTGGAAGCATGAAAATCACTTTAAACATGCTAATTTTAGCTCTAACACTGATGATCCACCTACAAATGTGAACTGACGTTCAAAAATAAAACATTTGAAAACGGACCATTTTCCACATTTCTGAAGCATGACGTAATGGGGGGGTGTTATCTCTTTTGTCGAAAATCAGCCGTTTTTGCTCGAACATTAAATGCCTCCAAATGGTATTTAATTAACTTCCCGGGGTGAAGAAACCCTTTTTGAGAACTCAGAGTGAGTAAATTGGCCATTTTCATGCACTTTTAACCATTCCATAAATCTTGTGTTTTGGGACCCTGGAAGCATGAAAATCACTTTAAACATGCTAATTTTAGCTCTAACACTGATGATCCACCTACAAATGTGAACTGACGTTCAAAAATAAAACATTTGAAAACGGACCATTTTCCACATTTCTGAAGCATGACGTAATGGGGGGGTGTTATCTCTTTTGTCGAAAATCAGCCGTTTTTGCTCGAACATTAAATGCCTCCAAATGGTATTTAATTAACTTCCCGGGGTGAAGAAACCCTTTTTGAGAACTCAGAGTGAGTAAATTGGCCATTTTCATGCACTTTTAACCATTCCATAAATCTTGTGTTTTGGGCCCCTGGAAGCATGAAAATCACTTTAAACATGCTAATTTTAGCTCTAACACTGATGATCCACCTACAAATGTGAACTGACGTTCAAAAATAAAACATTTGAAAACGGACCATTTTCCACATTTCTGAAGCATGACGTAATGGGGGGGTGTTATCTCTTTTGTCGAAAATCAGCCGTTTTTGCTCGAACATTAAATGCCTCCAAATGGTATTTAATTAACTTCCCGAGCCCCTGGAAGCATGAAAATCACTTTAAACATGCTAATTTTAGCTCTAACACTGATGATCCACCTACAAATGTGAACTGACGTTCAAAAATAAAACATTTGAAAACGGACCATTTTCCACATTTCTGAAGCATGACGTAATGGGGGGGTGTTATCTCTTTTGTCGAAAATCAGCCATTTTTGCTCGAACATTAAATGCCTCCAAATGGTATTTAATTAACTTCCCGGGGTGAAGAAACCCTTTTTGAGAACTCAGAGTGAGTAAATTGGCCATTTTCATGCACTTTTAACCATTCCATAAATCTTGTGTTTTGGGCCCCTGGAAGCATGAAAATCACTTTAAACATGCTAATTTTAGCTCTAACACTGATGATCCACCTACAAATGTGAACTGACGTTCAAAAATAAAACATTTGAAAACGGACCATTTTCCACATTTCTGAAGCATGACGTAATGGGGGGGTGTTATCTCTTTTGTCGAAAATCAGCCGTTTTTGCTCGAACATTAAATGCCTCCAAATGGTATTTAATTAACTTCCCGAGCCCCTGGAAGCATGAAAATCACTTTAAACATGCTAATTTTAGCTCTAACACTGATGATCCACCTACAAATGTGAACTGACGTTCAAAAATAAAACATTTGAAAACGGACCATTTTCCACATTTCTGAAGCATGACGTAATGGGGGGGTGTTATCTCTTTTGTCGAAAATCAGCCGTTTTTGCTCGAACATTAAATGCCTCCAAATGGTATTTAATTAACTTCCCGGGGTGAAGAAACCCTTTTTGAGAACTCAGAGTGAGTAAATTGGCCATTTTCATGCACTTTTAACCATTCCATAAATCTTGTGTTTTGGGCCCCTGGAAGCATGAAAATCACTTTAAACATGCTAATTTTAGCTCTAACACTGATGATCCACCTACAAATGTGAACTGACGTTCAAAAATAAAACATTTGAAAACGGACCATTTTCCACATTTCTGAAGCATGACGTAACGGGGGGGTGTTATCTCTTTTGTCGAAAATCAGCCGTTTTTGCTCGAACATTAAATGCCTCCAAATGGTATTTAATTAACTTCCCGGGGTGAAGAAACCCTTTTTGAGAACTCAGAGTGAGTAAATTGGCCATTTTCATGCACTTTTAACCATTCCATAAATCTTGTGTTTTGGGCCCCTGGAAGCATGAAAATCACTTTAAACATGCTAATTTTAGCTCTAACACTGATGATCCACCTACAAATGTGAACTGACGTTCAAAAATAAAACATTTGAAAACGGACCATTTTCCACATTTCTGAAGCATGACGTAATGGGGGGGTGTTATCTCTTTTGTCGAAAATCAGCCGTTTTTGCTCGAACATTAAATGCCTCCAAATGGTATTTAATTAACTTCCCGGGGTGAAGAAACCCTTTTTGAGAACTCAGAGTGAGTAAATTGGCCATTTTCATGCACTTTTAACCATTCCATAAATCTTGTGTTTTGGGCCCCTGGAAGCATGAAAATCACTTTAAACATGCTAATTTTAGCTCTAACACTGATGATCCACCTACAAATGTGAACTGACGTTCAAAAATAAAACATTTGAAAACGGACCATTTTCCACATTTCTGAAGCATGACGTAATGGGGGGGTGTTATCTCTTTTGTCGAAAATCAGCCGTTTTTGCTCGAACATTAAATGCCTCCAAATGGTATTTAATTAACTTCCCGGGGTGAAGAAACCCTTTTTGAGAACTCAGAGTGAGTAAATTGGCCATTTTCATGCACTTTTAACCATTCCATAAATCTTGTTTTTTGGGCCCCTGGAAGCATGAAAATCACTTTAAACATGCTAATTTTAGCTCTAACACTGATGATCCACCTACAAATGTGAACTGACGTTCAAAAATAAAACATTTGAAAACGGACCATTTTCCACATTTCTGAAGCATGACGTAATGGGGGGGTGTTATCTCTTTTGTCGAAAATCAGCCGTTTTTGCTCGAACATTAAATGCCTCCAAATGGTATTTAATTAACTTCCCGGGGTGAAGAAACCCTTTTTGAGAACTCAGGGTGAGTAAATTGGCCATTTTCATGCACTTTTAACCATTCCATAAATCTTGTGTTTTGGGCCCCTGGAAGCATGAAAATCACTTTAAACATGCTAATTTTAGCTCTAACACTGATGATCCACCTACAAATGTGAACTGACGTTCAAAAATAAAACATTTGAAAACGGACCATTTTCCACATTTCTGAAGCATGACGTAATGGGGGGGTGTTATCTCTTTTGTCGAAAATCAGCCGTTTTTGCTCGAACATTAAATGCCTCCAAATGGTATTTAATTAACTTCCCGGGGTGAAGAAACCCTTTTTGAGAACTCAGAGTGAGTAAATTGGCCATTTTCATGCACTTTTCACCATTCCATAAATCTTGTGTTTTGGGCCCCTGGAAGCATGAAAATCACTTTAAACATGCTAATTTTAGCTCTAACACTGATGATCCACCTACAAATGTGAACTGACGTTCAAAAATAAAACATTTGAAAACGGACCATTTTCCACATTTCTGAAGCATGACGTAATGGGGGGGTGTTATCTCTTTTGTCGAAAATCAGCCGTTTTTGCTCGAACATTAAATGCCTCCAAATGGTATTTAATTAACTTCCCGGGGTGAAGAAACCCTTTTTGAGAACTCAGAGTGAGTAAATTGGCCATTTTCATGCACTTTTAACCATTCCATAAATCTTGTGTTTTGGGCCCCTGGAAGCATGAAAATCACTTTAAACATGCTAATTTTAGCTCTAACACTGATGATCCACCTACAAATGTGAACTGACGTTCAAAAATAAAACATTTGAAAACGGACCATTTTCCACATTTCTGAAGCATGACGTAATGGGGGGGTGTTATCTCTTTTGTCGAAAATCAGCCGTTTTTGCTCGAACATTAAATGCCTCCAAATGGTATTTAATTAACTTCCCGGGGTGAAGAAACCCTTTTTGAGAACTCAGAGTGAGTAAATTGGCCATTTTCAAGCACTTTTAACTATTCCATAAATCTTGTGTTTTGGGCCCCTGGAAGCATGAAAATCACTTTAAACATGCTAATTTTAGCTCTAACACTGATGATCCACCTACAAATGTGAACTGACGTTCAAAAATAAAACATTTGAAAACTGACCATTTTCCACATTTCTGAAGCATGACGCAATGGGGGGGGGTGTTATCTCTTTTGTCGAAAATCAGCCGTTTTTGCTCGAACATTAAATGCCTCCAAATGGTATTTAATTAACTTCCCGAGCCCCTGGAAGCATGAAAATCACTTTAAACATGCTAATTTTTGCTCTAACACTGATGATCCACCTACAAATGTGAACTGACGTTCAAAAATAAAACATTTGAAAACGGACCATTTTCCACATTTCTGAAGCATGACGTAATGGGGGGGTGTTATCTCTTTTGTCGAAAATCAGCCGTTTTTGCTCGAACATTAAATGCCTCCAAATGGTATTTAATTAACTTCCCGGGGTGAAGAAACCCTTTTTGAGAACTCAGAGTGAGTAAATTGGCCATTTTCATGCACTTTTAACCATTCCAAAAATCTTGTGTTTTGGGCCCCTGGAAGCATGAAAATCACTTTAAACATGCTAATTTTAGCTCTAACACTGATGATCCACCTACAAATGTGAACTGACGTTCAAAAATAAAACATTTGAAAACGGACCATTTTCCACATTTCTGAAGCATGACGTAATGGGGGGGTGTTATCTCTTTTGTCGAAAATCAGCCGTTTTTGCTCGAACATTAAATGCCTCCAAATGGTATTTAATTAACTTCCCGAGCCCCTGGAAGCATGAAAATCACTTTAAACATGCTAATTTTAGCTCTAACACTGATGATCCACCTACAAATGTGAACTGACGTTCAAAAATAAAACATTTGAAAACGGACCATTTTCCACATTTCTGAAGCATGACGTAATGGGGGGGTGTTATCTCTTTTGTCGAAAATCAGCCGTTTTTGCTCGAACATTAAATGCCTCCAAATGGTATTTAATTAACTTCCCGGGGTGAAGAAACCCTTTTTGAGAACTCAGAGTGAGTAAATTGGCCATTTTCATGCACTTTTAACCATTCCATAAATCTTGTGTTTTGGGCCCCTGGAAGCATGAAAATCACTTTAAACATGCTAATTTTAGCTCTAACACTGATGATCCACCTACAAATGTGAACTGACGTTCAAAAATAAAACATTTGAAAACGGACCATTTTCCACATTTCTGAAGCATGACGTAATGGGGGGGTGTTATCTCTTTTGTCGAAAATCAGCCGTTTTTGCTCGAACATTAAATGCCTCCAAATGGTATTTAATTAACTTCCCGAGCCCCTGGAAGCATGAAAATCACTTTAAACATGCTAATTTTAGCTCTAACACTGATGATCCACCTACAAATGTGAACTGACGTTCAAAAATAAAACATTTGAAAACGGACCATTTTCCACATTTCTGAAGCATGACGTAATGGGGGGGTGTTATCTCTTTTGTCGAAAATCAGCCGTTTTTGCTCGAACATTAAATGCCTCCAAATGGTATTTAATTAACTTCCCGGGGTGAAGAAACCCTTTTTGAGAACTCAGAGTGAGTAAATTGGCCATTTTCATGCACTTTTAACCATTCCATAAATCTTGTGTTTTGGGCCCCTGGAAGCATGAAAATCACTTTAAACATGCTAATTTTAGCTCTAACACTGATGATCCACCTACAAATGTGAACTGACGTTCAAAAATAAAACATTTGAAAACGGACCATTTTCCACATTTCTGAAGCATGACGTAATGGGGGGGTGTTATCTCTTTTGTCGAAAATCAGCCGTTTTTGCTCGAACATTAAATGCCTCCAAATGGTATTTAATTAACTTCCCGAGCCCCTGGAAGCATGAAAATCACTTTAAACATGCTCATTTTAGCTCTAACACTGATGATCCACCTACAAATGTGAACTGACGTTCAAAAATAAAACATTTGAAAACGGACCATTTTCCACATTTCTGAAGCATGACGTAATGGGGGGGTGTTATCTCTTTTGTCGAAAATCAGCCGTTTTTGCTCGAACATTAAATGCCTCCAAATGGTATTTAATTAACTTCCCGGGGTGAAGAAACCCTTTTTGAGAACTCAGAGTGAGTAAATTGGCCATTTTCATGCACTTTTAACCATTCCATAAATCTTGTGTTTTGGGCCCCTGGAAGCATGAAAATCACTTTAAACATGCTAATTTTAGCTCTAACACTGATGATCCACCTACAAATGTGAACTGACGTTCAAAAATAAAACATTTGAAAACCGACCATTTTCCACATTTCTGAAGCATGACGTAATGGGGGGGTGTTATCTCTTTTGTCGAAAATCAGCCGTTTTTGCTCGAACATTAAATGCCTCCAAATGGTATTTAATTAACTTCCCGAGCCCCTGGAAGCATGAAAATCACTTTAAACATGCTAATTTTAGCTCTAACACTGATGATCCACCTACAAATGTGGACTGACGTTCAAAAATAAAACATTTGAAAACAGACCATTTTCCACATTTCTGAAGCATGACGTAATGGGGGGGTGTTATCTCTTTTGTCGAAAATCAGCCGTTTTTGCTCGAACATTAAATGCCTCCAAATGGTATTTAATTAACTTCCCGGGGTGAAGAAACCCTTTTTGAGAACTCAGAGTGAGTAAATTGGCCATTTTCATGCACTTTTAACCATTCCATAAATCTTGTGTTTTGGGCCCCTGGAAGCATGAAAATCACTTTAAACATGCTAATTTTAGCTCTAACACTGATGATCCACCTACAAATGTGAACTGACGTTCAAAAATAAAACATTTGAAAACGGACCATTTTCCACATTTCTGAAGCATGACGTAATGGGGGGGTGTTATCTCTTTTGTCGAAAATCAGCCGTTTTTGCTCGAACATTAAATGCCTCCAAATGGTATTTAATTAACTTCCCGGGGTGAAGAAACCCTTTTTGAGAACTCAGAGTGAGTAAATTGGCCATTTTCATGCACTTTTAACCATTCCATAAATCTTGTGTTTTGGGCCCCTGGAAGCATGAAAATCACTTTAAACATGCTAATTTTAGCTCTAACACTGATGATCCACCTACAAATGTGAACTGACGTTCAAAAATAAAACATTTGAAAACGGACCATTTTCCACATTTCTGAAGCATGACGTAATGGGGGGGTGTTATCTCTTTTGTCGAAAATCAGCCGTTTTTGCTCGAACATTAAATGCCTCCAAATGGTATTTAATTAACTTCCCGGGGTGAAGAAACCCTTTTTGAGAACTCAGAGTGAGTAAATTGGCCATTTTCATGCACTTTTAACCATTCCATAAATCTTGTGTTTTGGGCCCCTGGAAGCATGAAAATCACTTTAAACATGCTAATTTTAGCTCTAACACTGATGATCCACCTACAAATGTGAACTGACGTTCAAAAATAAAACATTTGAAAACGGACCATTTTCCACATTTCTGAAGCATGACGTAATGGGGGGGTGTTATCTCTTTTATCGAAAATCAGCCGTTTTTGCTCGAACATTAAATGCCTCCAAATGGTATTTAATTAACTTCCCGGGGTGAAGAAACCCTTTTTGAGAACTCAGAGTGAGTAAATTGGCCATTTTCATGCACTTTTAACCATTCCATAAATCTTGTGTTTTGGGCCCCTGGAAGCATGAAAATCACTTTAAACATGCTAATTTTAGCTCTAACACTGATGATCCACCTACAAATGTGAACTGACGTTCAAAAATAAAACATTTGAAAACGGACCATTTTCCACATTTCTGAAGCATGACGTAATGGGGGGGTGTTATCTCTTTTGTCGAAAATCAGCCGTTTTTGCTCGAACATTAAATGCCTCCAAATGGTATTTAATTAACTTCCCGGGGTGAAGAAACCCTTTTTGAGAACTCAGAGTGAGTAAATTGGCCATTTTCATGCACTTTTAACCATTCCATAAATCTTGTGTTTTGGGCCCCTGGAAGCATGAAAATCACTTTAAACATGCTAATTTTAGCTCTAACACTGATGATCCACCTACAAATGTGAACTGACGTTCAAAAATAAAACATTTGAAAACGGACCATTTTCCACATTTCTGAAGCATGACGTAATGGGGGGGTGTTATCTCTTTTGTCGAAAATCAGCCGTTTTTGCTCGAACATTAAATGCCTCCAAATGGTATTTAATTAACTTCCCGGGGTGAAGAAACCCTTTTTGAGAACTCAGAGTGAGTAAATTGGCCATTTTCATGCACTTTTAACCATTCCATAAATCTTGTGTTTTGGGCCCCTGGAAGCATGAAAATCACTTTAAACATGCT
This sequence comes from Lissotriton vulgaris, assembly GCF_964263255.1. NCBI lineage: Eukaryota > Metazoa > Chordata > Amphibia > Caudata > Salamandridae > Lissotriton > Lissotriton vulgaris. The sequence goes on from NW_028244927.1 coordinate 14,474, forward strand.
AATTTTAGCTCTAACACTGGTGATCCACCTACAAATGTGAACTGACGTTCAAAAATAAAACATTTGAAAACGGACCATTTTCCACATTTCTGAAGCATGACGTAATGGGGGGGGTGTTATCTCTTTTGTCGAAAATCAGCCGTTTTTGCTCGAACATTAAATGCCTCCAAATGGTATTTAATTAACTTCCCGGGGTGAAGAAACCCTTTTTGAGAACTCAGAGTGAGTAAATTGGCCATTTTCATGCACTTTTAACCATTCCATAAATCTTGTGTTTTGGGCCCCTGGAAGCATGAAAATCACTTTAAACATGCTAATTTTAGCTCTAACACTGATGATCCACCTACAAATGTGAACTGACGTTCAAAAATAAAACATTTGAAAACGGACCATTTTCCACATTTCTGAAGCATGACGTAATGGGGGGGTGTTATCTCTTTTGTCGAAAATCAGCCGTTTTTGCTCGAACATTAAATGCCTCCAAATGGTATTTAATTAACTTCCCGGGGTGAAGAAACCCTTTTTGAGAACTCAGAGTGAGTAAATTGGCCATTTTCATGCACTTTTAACCATTCCATACATCTTGTGTTTTGGGCCCCTGGAAGCATGAAAATCACTTTAAACATGCTAATTTTAGCTCTAACACTGATGATCCACCTACAAATGTGAACTGACATTCAAAAATAAAACATTTGAAAACGGACCATTTTCCACATTTCTGAAGCATGACGTAATGGGGGGGTGTTATCTCTTTTGTCGAAAATCAGCCGTTTTTGCTCGAACATTAAATGCCTCCAAGTGGTATTTAATTAACTTCCCGGGGTGAAGAAACCCTTTTTGAGAACTCAGAGTGAGTAAATTGGCCATTTTCATGCACTTTTAACCATTCCATAAATCTTGTGTTTTGGGCCCCTGGAAGCATGAAAATCACTTTAAACATGCTAATTTTAGCTCTAACACTGATGATCCACCTACAAATGTGAACTGACGTTCAAAAATAAAACATTTGAAAACGGACCATTTTCCACATTTCTGAAGCATGACGCAATGGGGGGGGTGTTATCTCTTTTGTCGAAAATCAGCCGTTTTTGCTCGAACATTAAATGCCTCCAAATGGTATTTAATTAACTTCCTGAGCCCCTGGAAGCATGAAAATCACTTTAAACATGCTAATTTTAGCTCTAACACTGATGATCCACCTACAAATGTGAACTGACGTTCAAAAATAAAACATTTGAAAACGGACCATTTTCCACATTTCTGAAGCATGACGTAATGGGGGGGTGTTATCTCTTTTGTCGAAAATCAGCCGTTTTTGCTCGAACATTAAATGCCTCCAAATGGTATTTAATTAACTTCCCGGGGTGAAGAAACCCTTTTTGAGAACTCAGAGTGAGTAAATTGGCCATTTTCATGCACTTTTAACCATTCCATAAATCTTGTGTTTTGGGCCCCTGGAAGCATGAAAATCACTTTAAACATGCTAATTTTAGCTCTAACACTGATGATCCACCTACAAATGTGAACTGACGTTCAAAAATAAAACATTTGAAAACGGACCATTTTCCACATTTCTGAAGCATGACGTAATGGGGGGGTGTTATCTCTTTTGTCGAAAATCAGCCGTTTTTGCTCGAACATTAAATGCCTCCAAATGGTATTTAATTAACTTCCCGAGCCCCTGGAAGCATGAAAATCACTTTAAACATGCTAATTTTAGCTCTAACACTGATGATCCACCTACAAATGTGAACTGACGTTCAAAAATAAAACATTTGAAAACGGACCATTTTCCACATTTCTGAAGCATGACGTAATGGGGGGGTGTTATCTCTTTTGTCGAAAATCAGCCGTTTTTGCTCGAACATTAAATGCCTCCAAATGGTATTTAATTAACTTCCCGGGGTGAAGAAACCCTTTTTGAGAACTCAGAGTGAGTAAATTGGCCATTTTCATGCACTTTTAACCATTCCATAAATCTTGTGTTTTGGGCCCCTGGAAGCATGAAAATCACTTTAAACATGCTAATTTTAGCTCTAACACTGATGATCCACCTACAAATGTGAACTGACGTTCAAAAATAAAACATTTGAAAACTGACCATTTTCCACATTTCTGAAGCATGATGTAATGGGGGGGTGTTATCTCTTTTGTCAAAAATCAGCCGTTTTTGCTCGAACATTAAATGCCTCCAAATGGTATTTAATTAACTTCCCGGGGTGAAGAAACCCTTTTTGAGAACTCAGAGTCAGTAAATTGGCCATTTTCATGCACTTTTAACCATTCCATAAATCTTGTGTTTTGGGCCCCTGGAAGCATGAAAATCACTTTAAACATGCTAATTTTAGCTCTAACACTGATGATCCACCTACAAATGTGAACTGACGTTCAAAAATAAAACATTTGAAAACGGACCATTTTCCACATTTCTGAAGCATGACGTAATGGGGGGGTGTTATCTCTTTTGTCGAAAATCAGCCGTTTTTGCTCGAACATTAAATGCCTCCAAATGGTATTTAATTAACTTCCCGGGGTGAAGAAACCCTTTTTGAGAACTCAGAGTGAGTAAATTGGCCATTTTCATGCACTTTTAACCATTCCATAAATCTTGTGTTTTGGGCCCCTGGAAGCATGAAAATCACTTTAAACATGCTAATTTTAGCTCTAACACTGATGATCCACCTACAAATGTGAACTGACGTTCAAAAATAAAACATTTGAAAACGGACCATTTTCCACATTTCTGAAGCATGACGTAATGGGGGGGTGTTATCTCTTTTGTCGAAAATCAGCCGTTTTTGCTCGAACATTAAATGCCTCCAAATGGTATTTAATTAACTTCCCGAGCCCCTGGAAGCATGAAAATCACTTTAAACATGCTAATTTTAGCTCTAACACTGATGATCCACCTACAAATGTGAACTGACGTTCAAAAATAAAACATTTGAAAACGGACCATTTTCCACATTTCTGAAGCATGACGTAATGGGGGGGTGTTATCTCTTTTGTCGAAAATCAGCCGTTTTTGCTCGAACATTAAATGCCTCCAAATGGTATTTAATTAACTTCCCGGGGTGAAGAAACCCTTTTTGAGAACTCAGAGTGAGTAAATTGGCCATTTTCATGCACTTTTAACCATTCCATAAATCTTGTGTTTTGGGCCCCAAGAAGCATGAAAATCACTTTAAACATGCTAATTTTAGCTCTAACACTGATGATCCACCTACAAATGTGAACTGACGTTCAAAAATAAAACATTTGAAAACGGACCATTTTCCACATTTCTGAAGCATGACGTAATGGGGGGGTGTTATCTCTTTTGTCGAAAATCAGCCGTTTTTGCTCGAACATTAAATGCCTCCAAATGGTATTTAATTAACTTCCCGGGGTGAAGAAACCCTTTTTGAGAACTCAGTGTGAGTAAATTGGCCATTTTCATGCACTTTTAACCATTCCATAAATCTTGTGTTTTGGGCCCCTGGAAGCATGAAAATCACTTTAAACATGCTAATTTTAGCTCTAACACTGATGATCCACCTACAAATGTGAACTGACGTTCAAAAATAAAACATTTGAAAACGGACCATTTTCCACATTTCTGAAGCATGACGTAATGGGGGGGTGTTATCTCTTTTGTCGAAAATCAGCCGTTTTTGCTCGAACATTAAATGCCTCCAAATGGTATTTAATTAACTTCCCGGGGTGAAGAAACCCTTTTTGAGAACTCAGAGTGAGTAAATTGGCCATTTTCATGCACTTTTAACCATTCCATAAATCTTGTGTTTTGGGCCCAAGGAAGCATGAAAATCACTTTAAACATGCTAATTTTAGCTCTAACACTGATGATCCACCTACAAATGTGAACTGACGTTCAAAAATAAAACATTTGAAAACGGACCATTTTCCACATTTCTGAAGCATGACGTAATGGGGGGGTGTTATCTCTTTTGTCGAAAATCAGCCGTTTTTGCTCGAACATTAAATGCCTCCAAATGGTATTTAATTAACTTCCCGGGGTGAAGAAACCCTTTTTGAGAACTCAGAGTGAGTAAATTGGCCATTTTCATGCACTTTTAACCATTCCATAAATCTTGTGTTTTGGGCCCCTGGAAGCATGAAAATCACTTTAAACATGCTAATTTTAGCTCTAACACTGATGATCCACCTACAAATGTGAACTGACGTTCAAAAATAAAACATTTGAAAACGGACCATTTTCCACATTTCTGAAGCATGACGTAATGGGGGGGTGTTATCTCTTTTGTCGAAAATCAGCCGTTTTTGCTCGAACATTAAATGCCTCCAAATGGTATTTAATTAACTTCCCGGGGTGAAGAAACCCTTTTTGAGAACTCAGAGTGAGTAAATTGGCCATTTTCATGCACTTTTAACCATTCCATAAATCTTGTGTTTTGGGCCCCTGGAAGCATGAAAATCACTTTAAACATGCTAATTTTAGCTCTAACACTGATGATCCACCTACAAATGTGAACTGACGTTCAAAAATAAAACATTTGAAAACGGACCATTTTCCACATTTCTGAAGCATGACGTAATGGGGGGTGTTATCTCTTTTGTCGAAAATCAGCCGTTTTTGCTCGAACATTAAATGCCTCCAAATGGTATTTAATTAACTTCCCGAGCCCCTGGAAGCATGAAAATCACTTTAAACATGCTAATTTTAGCTCTAACACTGATGATCCACCTACAAATGTGAACTGACGTTCAAAAATAAAACATTTGAAAACGGACCATTTTCCACATTTCTGAAGCATGACGTAATGGGGGGGGTGTTATCTCTTTTGTCGAAAATCAGCCGTTTTTGCTCGAACATTAAATGCCTCCAAATGGTATTTAATTAACTTCCCGGGGTGAAGAAACCCTTTTTGAGAACTCAGAGTGAGTAAATTGGCCATTTTCATGCACTTTTAACCATTCCATAAATCTTGTGTTTTGGGCCCCTGGAAGCATGAAAATCACTTTAAACATGCTAATTTTAGCTCTAACACTGATGATCCACCTACAAATGTGAACTGACGTTCAAAAATAAAACATTTGAAAACGGACCATTTTCCACATTTCTGAAGCATGACGTAATGGGGGGGTGTTATCTCTTTTGTCGAAAATCAGCCGTTTTTGCTCGAACATTAAATGCCTCCAAATGGTATTTAATTAACTTCCCGAGCCCCTGGAAGCATGAAAATCACTTTAAACATGCTAATTTTAGCTCTAACACTGATGATCCACCTACAAATGTGAACTGACGTTCAAAAATAAAACATTTGAAAACGGACCATTTTCCACATTTCTGAAGCATGACGTAATGGGGGGGTGTTATCTCTTTTGTCGAAAATCAGCCGTTTTTGCTCGAACATTAAATGCCTCCAAATGGTATTTAATTAACTTCCCGGGGTGAAGAAACCCTTTTTGAGAACTCAGAGTGAGTAAATTGGCCATTTTCATGCACTTTTAACCATTCCATAAATCTTGTGTTTTGGGCCCCTGGAAGCATGAAAATCACTTTAAACATGCTAATTTTAGCTCTAACACTGATGATCCACCTACAAATGTGAACTGACGTTCAAAAATAAAACATTTGAAAACGGACCATTTTCCACATTTCTGAAGCATGACGTAATGGGGGGGTGTTATCTCTTTTGTCGAAAATCAGCCGTTTTTGCTCGAACATTAAATGCCTCCAAATGGTATTTAATTAACTTCCCGAGCCCCTGGAAGCATGAAAATCACTTTAAACATGCTCATTTTAGCTCTAACACTGATGATCCACCTACAAATGTGAACTGACGTTCAAAAATAAAACATTTGAAAACGGACCATTTTCCACATTTCTGAAGCATGACGTAATGGGGGGGTGTTATCTCTTTTGTCGAAAATCAGCCGTTTTTGCTCGAACATTAAATGCCTCCAAATGGTATTTAATTAACTTCCCGGGGTGAAGAAACCCTTTTTGAGAACTCAGAGTGAGTAAATTGGCCATTTTCATGCACTTTTAACCATTCCATAAATCTTGTGTTTTGGGCCCCTGGAAGCATGAAAATCACTTTAAACATGCTAATTTTAGCTCTAACACTGATGATCCACCTACAAATGTGAACTGACGTTCAAAAATAAAACATTTGAAAACCGACCATTTTCCACATTTCTGAAGCATGACGTAATGGGGGGGTGTTATCTCTTTTGTCGAAAATCAGCCGTTTTTGCTCGAACATTAAATGCCTCCAAATGGTATTTAATTAACTTCCCGAGCCCCTGGAAGCATGAAAATCACTTTAAACATGCTAATTTTAGCTCTAACACTGATGATCCACCTACAAATGTGAACTGACGTTCAAAAATAAAACATTTGAAAACAGACCATTTTCCACATTTCTGAAGCATGACGTAATGGGGGGGTGTTATCTCTTTTGTCGAAAATCAGCCGTTTTTGCTCGAACATTAAATGCCTCCAAATGGTATTTAATTAACTTCCCGGGGTGAAGAAACCCTTTTTGAGAACTCAGAGTGAGTAAATTGGCCATTTTCATGCACTTTTAACCATTCCATAAATCTTGTGTTTTGGGCCCCTGGAAGCATGAAAATCACTTTAAACATGCTAATTTTAGCTCTAACACTGATGATCCACCTACAAATGTGAACTGACGTTCAAAAATAAAACATTTGAAAACGGACCATTTTCCACATTTCTGAAGCATGACGTAATGGGGGGGTGTTATCTCTTTTGTCGAAAATCAGCCGTTTTTGCTCGAACATTAAATGCCTCCAAATGGTATTTAATTAACTTCCCGGGGTGAAGAAACCCTTTTTGAGAACTCAGAGTGAGTAAATTGGCCATTTTCATGCACTTTTAACCATTCCATAAATCTTGTGTTTTGGGCCCCTGGAAGCATGAAAATCACTTTAAACATGCTAATTTTAGCTCTAACACTGATGATCCACCTACAAATGTGAACTGACGTTCAAAAATAAAACATTTGAAAACGGACCATTTTCCACATTTCTGAAGCATGACGTAATGGGGGGGTGTTATCTCTTTTGTCGAAAATCAGCCGTTTTTGCTCGAACATTAAATGCCTCCAAATGGTATTTAATTAACTTCCCGGGGTGAAGAAACCCTTTTTGAGAACTCAGAGTGAGTAAATTGGCCATTTTCATGCACTTTTAACCATTCCATAAATCTTGTGTTTTGGGCCCCTGGAAGCATGAAAATCACTTTAAACATGCTAATTTTAGCTCTAACACTGATGATCCACCTACAAATGTGAACTGACGTTCAAAAATAAAACATTTGAAAACGGACCATTTTCCACATTTCTGAAGCATGACGTAATGGGGGGGTGTTATCTCTTTTATCGAAAATCAGCCGTTTTTGCTCGAACATTAAATGCCTCCAAATGGTATTTAATTAACTTCCCGGGGTGAAGAAACCCTTTTTGAGAACTCAGAGTGAGTAAATTGGCCATTTTCATGCACTTTTAACCATTCCATAAATCTTGTGTTTTGGGCCCCTGGAAGCATGAAAATCACTTTAAACATGCTAATTTTAGCTCTAACACTGATGATCCACCTACAAATGTGAACTGACGTTCAAAAATAAAACATTTGAAAACGGACCATTTTCCACATTTCTGAAGCATGACGTAATGGGGGGGTGTTATCTCTTTTGTCGAAAATCAGCCGTTTTTGCTCGAACATTAAATGCCTCCAAATGGTATTTAATTAACTTCCCGGGGTGAAGAAACCCTTTTTGAGAACTCAGAGTGAGTAAATTGGCCATTTTCATGCACTTTTAACCATTCCATAAATCTTGTGTTTTGGGCCCCTGGAAGCATGAAAATCACTTTAAACATGCTAATTTTAGCTCTAACACTGATGATCCACCTACAAATGTGAACTGACGTTCAAAAATAAAACATTTGAAAACGGACCATTTTCCACATTTCTGAAGCATGACGTAATGGGGGGGTGTTATCTCTTTTGTCGAAAATCAGCCGTTTTTGCTCGAACATTAAATGCCTCCAAATGGTATTTAATTAACTTCCCGGGGTGAAGAAACCCTTTTTGAGAACTCAGAGTGAGTAAATTGGCCATTTTCATGCACTTTTAACCATTCCATAAATCTTGTGTTTTGGGCCCCTGGAAGCATGAAAATCACTTTAAACATGCTAATTTTAGCTCTAACACTGGTGATCCACCTACAAATGTGAACTGACGTTCAAAAATAAAACATTTGAAAACGGACCATTTTCCACATTTCTGAAGCATGACGTAATGGGGGGGGTGTTATCTCTTTTGTCGAAAATCAGCCGTTTTTGCTCGAACATTAAATGCCTCCAAATGGTATTTAATTAACTTCCCGGGGTGAAGAAACCCTTTTTGAGAACTCAGAGTGAGTAAATTGGCCATTTTCATGCACTTTTAACCATTCCATAAATCTTGTGTTTTGGGCCCCTGGAAGCATGAAAATCACTTTAAACATGCTAATTTTAGCTCTAACACTGATGATCCACCTACAAATGTGAACTGACGTTCAAAAATAAAACATTTGAAAACGGACCATTTTCCACATTTCTGAAGCATGACGTAATGGGGGGGTGTTATCTCTTTTGTCGAAAATCAGCCGTTTTTGCTCGAACATTAAATGCCTCCAAATGGTATTTAATTAACTTCCCGGGGTGAAGAAACCCTTTTTGAGAACTCAGAGTGAGTAAATTGGCCATTTTCATGCACTTTTAACCATTCCATAAATCTTGTGTTTTGGGCCCCTGGAAGCATGAAAATCACTTTAAACATGCTAATTTTAGCTCTAACACTGATGATCCACCTACAAATGTGAACTGACGTTCAAAAATAAAACATTTGAAAACGGACCATTTTCCACATTTCTGAAGCATGACGTAATGGGGGGGTGTTATCTCTTTTGTCGAAAATCAGCCGTTTTTGCTCGAACATTAAATGCCTCCAAGTGGTATTTAATTAACTTCCCGGGGTGAAGAAACCCTTTTTGAGAACTCAGAGTGAGTAAATTGGCCATTTTCATGCACTTTTAACCATTCCATAAATCTTGTGTTTTGGGCCCCTGGAAGCATGAAAATCACTTTAAACATGCTAATTTTAGCTCTAACACTGATGATCCACCTACAAATGTGAACTGACGTTCAAAAATAAAACATTTGAAAACGGACCATTTTCCACATTTCTGAAGCATGACGCAATGGGGGGGGGTGTTATCTCTTTTGTCGAAAATCAGCCGTTTTTGCTCGAACATTAAATGCCTCCAAATGGTATTTAATTAACTTCCCGAGCCCCTGGAAGCATGAAAATCACTTTAAACATGCTAATTTTAGCTCTAACACTGATGATCCACCTACAAATGTGAACTGACGTTCAAAAATAAAACATTTGAAAACGGACCATTTTCCACATTTCTGAAGCATGACGTAATGGGGGGGTGTTATCTCTTTTGTCGAAAATCAGCCGTTTTTGCTCGAACATTAAATGCCTCCAAATGGTATTTAATTAACTTCCCGAGCCCCTGGAAGCATGAAAATCACTTTAAACATGCTAATTTTAGCTCTAACACTGATGATCCACCTACAAATGTGAACTGACGTTCAAAAATAAAACATTTGAAAACGGACCATTTTCCACATTTCTGAAGCATGACGTAATGGGGGGGTGTTACCTCTTTTGTCGAAAATCAGCCGTTTTTGCTCGAACATTAAATGCCTCCAAATGGTATTTAATTAACTTCCCGGGGTGAAGAAACCCTTTTTGAGAACTCAGAGTGAGTAAATTGGCCATTTTCATGCACTTTTAACCATTCCATAAATCTTGTGTTTTGGGCCCCTGGAAGCATGAAAATCACTTTAAACATGCTAATTTTAGCTCTAACACTGATGATCCACCTACAAATGTGAACTGACGTTCAAAAATAAAACATTTGAAAACTGACCATTTTCCACATTTCTGAAGCATGATGTAATGGGGGGGTGTTATCTCTTTTGTCAAAAATCAGCCGTTTTTGCTCGAACATTAAATGCCTCCAAATGGTATTTAATTAACTTCCCGGGGTGAAGAAACCCTTTTTGAGAACTCAGAGTCAGTAAATTGGCCATTTTCATGCACTTTTAACCATTCCATAAATCTTGTGTTTTGGGCCCCTGGAAGCATGAAAATCACTTTAAACATGCTAATTTTAGCTCTAACACTGATGATCCACCTACAAATGTGAACTGACGTTCAAAAATAAAACATTTGAAAACGGACCATTTTCCACATTTCTGAAGCATGACGTAATGGGGGGGTGTTATCTCTTTTGTCGAAAATCAGCCGTTTTTGCTCGAACATTAAATGCCTCCAAATGGTATTTAATTAACTTCCCGGGGTGAAGAAACCCTTTTTGAGAACTCAGAGTGAGTAAATTGGCCATTTTCATGCACTTTTAACCATTCCATAAATCTTGTGTTTTGGGCCCCTGGAAGCATGAAAATCACTTTAAACATGCTAATTTTAGCTCTAACACTGATGATCCACCTACAAATGTGAACTGACGTTCAAAAATAAAACATTTGAAAACGGACCATTTTCCACATTTCTGAAGCATGACGTAATGGGGGGGTGTTATCTCTTTTGTCGAAAATCAGCCGTTTTTGCTCGAACATTAAATGCCTCCAAATGGTATTTAATTAACTTCCCGAGCCCCTGGAAGCATGAAAATCACTTTAAACATGCTAATTTTAGCTCTAACACTGATGATCCACCTACAAATGTGAACTGACGTTCAAAAATAAAACATTTGAAAACGGACCATTTTCCACATTTCTGAAGCATGACGTAATGGGGGGGTGTTATCTCTTTTGTCGAAAATCAGCCGTTTTTGCTCGAACATTAAATGCCTCCAAATGGTATTTAATTAACTTCCCGGGGTGAAGAAACCCTTTTTGAGAACTCAGAGTGAGTAAATTGGCCATTTTCATGCACTTTTAACCATTCCATAAATCTTGTGTTTTGGGCCCCAAGAAGCATGAAAATCACTTTAAACATGCTAATTTTAGCTCTAACACTGATGATCCACCTACAAATGTGAACTGACGTTCAAAAATAAAACATTTGAAAACGGACCATTTTCCACATTTCTGAAGCATGACGTAATGGGGGGGTGTTATCTCTTTTGTCGAAAATCAGCCGTTTTTGCTCGAACATTAAATGCCTCCAAATGGTATTTAATTAACTTCCCGGGGTGAAGAAACCCTTTTTGAGAACTCAGAGTGAGTAAATTGGCCATTTTCATGCACTTTTAACCATTCCATAAATCTTGTGTTTTGGGCCCCTGGAAGCATGAAAATCACTTTAAACATGCTAATTTTAGCTCTAACACTGATGATCCACCTACAAATGTGAACTGACGTTCAAAAATAAAACATTTGAAAACGGACCATTTTCCACATTTCTGAAGCATGACGTAATGGGGGGGTGTTATCTCTTTTGTCGAAAATCAGCCGTTTTTGCTCGAACATTAAATGCCTCCAAATGGTATTTAATTAACTTCCCGGGGTGAAGAAACCCTTTTTGAGAACTCAGAGTGAGTAAATTGGCCATTTTCATGCACTTTTAACCATTCCATAAATCTTGTGTTTTGGGCCCCTGGAAGCATGAAAATCACTTTAAACATGCTAATTTTAGCTCTAACACTGATGATCCACCTACAAATGTGAACTGACGTTCAAAAATAAAACATTTGAAAACGGACCATTTTCCACATTTCTGAAGCATGACGTAATGGGGGGGTGTTATCTCTTTTGTCGAAAATCAGCCGTTTTTGCTCGAACATTAAATGCCTCCAAATGGTATTTAATTAACTTCCCGGGGTGAAGAAACCCTTTTTGAGAACTCAGAGTGAGTAAATTGGCCATTTTCATGCACTTTTAACCATTCCATAAATCTTGTGTTTTGGGCCCCTGGAAGCATGAAAATCACTTTAAACATGCTAATTTTAGCTCTAACACTGATGATCCACCTACAAATGTGAACTGACGTTCAAAAATAAAACATTTGAAAACGGACCATTTTCCACATTTCTGAAGCATGACGTAATGGGGGGGTGTTATCTCTTTTGTCGAAAATCAGCCGTTTTTGCTCGAACATTAAATGCCTCCAAATGGTATTTAATTAACTTCCCGGGGTGAAGAAACCCTTTTTGAGAACTCAGAGTGAGTAAATTGGCCATTTTCATGCACTTTTAACCATTCCATAAATCTTGTGTTTTGGGCCCCTGGAAGCATGAAAATCACTTTAAACATGCTAATTTTAGCTCTAACACTGATGATCCACCTACAAATGTGAACTGACGTTCAAAAATAAAACATTTGAAAACGGACCATTTTCCACATTTCTGAAGCATGACGTAATGGGGGGTGTTATCTCTTTTGTCGAAAATCAGCCGTTTTTGCTCGAACATTAAATGCCTCCAAATGGTATTTAATTAACTTCCCGAGCCCCTGGAAGCATGAAAATCACTTTAAACATGCTAATTTTAGCTCTAACACTGATGATCCACCTACAAATGTGAACTGACGTTCAAAAATAAAACATTTGAAAACGGACCATTTTCCACATTTCTGAAGCATGACGTAATGGGGGGGGTGTTATCTCTTTTGTCGAAAATCAGCCGTTTTTGCTCGAACATTAAATGCCTCCAAATGGTATTTAATTAACTTCCCGGGGTGAAGAAACCCTTTTTGAGAACTCAGAGTGAGTAAATTGGCCATTTTCATGCACTTTTAACCATTCCATAAATCTTGTGTTTTGGGCCCCTGGAAGCATGAAAATCACTTTAAACATGCTAATTTTAGCTCTAACACTGATGATCCACCTACAAATGTGAACTGACGTTCAAAAATAAAACATTTGAAAACGGACCATTTTCCACATTTCTGAAGCATGACGTAATGGGGGGGTGTTATCTCTTTTGTCGAAAATCAGCCGTTTTTGCTCGAACATTAAATGCCTCCAAATGGTATTTAATTAACTTCCCGAGCCCCTGGAAGCATGAAAATCACTTTAAACATGCTAATTTTAGCTCTAACACTGATGATCCACCTACAAATGTGAACTGACGTTCAAAAATAAAACATTTGAAAACGGACCATTTTCCACATTTCTGAAGCATGACGTAATGGGGGGGTGTTATCTCTTTTGTCGAAAATCAGCCGTTTTTGCTCGAACATTAAATGCCTCCAAATGGTATTTAATTAACTTCCCGGGGTGAAGAAACCCTTTTTGAGAACTCAGAGTGAGTAAATTGGCCATTTTCATGCACTTTTAACCATTCCATAAATCTTGTGTTTTGGGCCCCTGGAAGCATGAAAATCACTTTAAACATGCTAATTTTAGCTCTAACACTGATGATCCACCTACAAATGTGAACTGACGTTCAAAAATAAAACATTTGAAAACGGACCATTTTCCACATTTCTGAAGCATGACGTAATGGGGGGGTGTTATCTCTTTTGTCGAAAATCAGCCGTTTTTGCTCGAACATTAAATGCCTCCAAATGGTATTTAATTAACTTCCCGAGCCCCTGGAAGCATGAAAATCACTTTAAACATGCTCATTTTAGCTCTAACACTGATGATCCACCTACAAATGTGAACTGACGTTCAAAAATAAAACATTTGAAAACGGACCATTTTCCACATTTCTGAAGCATGACGTAATGGGGGGGTGTTATCTCTTTTGTCGAAAATCAGCCGTTTTTGCTCGAACATTAAATGCCTCCAAATGGTATTTAATTAACTTCCCGGGGTGAAGAAACCCTTTTTGAGAACTCAGAGTGAGTAAATTGGCCATTTTCATGCACTTTTAACCATTCCATAAATCTTGTGTTTTGGGCCCCTGGAAGCATGAAAATCACTTTAAACATGCTAATTTTAGCTCTAACACTGATGATCCACCTACAAATGTGAACTGACGTTCAAAAATAAAACATTTGAAAACGGACCATTTTCCACATTTCTGAAGCATGACGTAATGGGGGGGTGTTATCTCTTTTGTCGAAAATCAGCCGTTTTTGCTCGAACATTAAATGCCTCCAAATGGTATTTAATTAACTTCCCGAGCCCCTGGAAGCATGAAAATCACTTTAAACATGCTAATTTTAGCTCTAACACTGATGATCCACCTACAAATGTGAACTGACGTTCAAAAATAAAACATTTGAAAACGGACCATTTTCCACATTTCTGAAGCATGACGTAATGGGGGGGTGTTATCTCTTTTGTCGAAAATCAGCCGTTTTTGCTCGAACATTAAATGCCTCCAAATGGTATTTAATTAACTTCCCGGGGTGAAGAAATCCTTTTTGAGAACTCAGAGTGAGTAAATTGGCCATTTTCATGCACTTTTAACGATTCCATAAATCTTGTGTTTTGGGCCCCTGGAAGCATGAAAATCACTTTAAACATGCTAATTTTAGCTCTAACACTGATGATCCACCTACAAATGTGAACTGACGTTCAAAAATAAAACATTTGAAAACGGACCATTTTCCACATTTCTGAAGCATGACGTGATGGGGGGGTGTTATCTCTTTTGTCGAAAATCAGCCGTTTTTGCTCGAACATTAAATGCCTCCAAATGGTATTTAATTAACTTCCCGAGCCCCTGGAAGCATGAAAATCACTTTAAACATGCTAATTTTAGCTCTAACACTGATGATCCACCTACAAATGTGAACTGACGTTCAAAAATAAAACATTTGAAAACGGACCATTTTCCACATTTCTGAAGCATGACGTAATGGGGGGGTGTTATCTCTTTTGTCGAAAATCAGCCGTTTTTGCTCGAACATTAAATGCCTCCAAATGGTATTTAATTAACTTCCCGGGGTGAAGAAACCCTTTTTGAGAACTCAGAGTGAGTAAATTGGCCATTTTCATGCACTTTTAACCATTCCATAAATCTTGTGTTTTGGGCCCCTGGAAGCATGAAAATCACTTTAAACATGCTAATTTTAGCTCTAACACTGATGATCCACCTACAAATGTGAACTGACGTTCAAAAATAAAACATTTGAAAACGGACCATTTTCCACATTTCTGAAGCATGACGTAATGGGGGGGTGTTATCTCTTTTGTCGAAAATCAGCCGTTTTTGCTCGAACATTAAATGCCTCCAAATGGTATTTAATTAACTTCCCGAGCCCCTGGAAGCATGAAAATCACTTTAAACATGCTAAATTTAGCTCTAACACTGATGATCCACCTACAAATGTGAACTGACGTTCAAAAATAAAACATTTGAAAACGGACCATTTTCCACATTTCTGAAGCATGACGTAATGGGGGGGTGTTATCTCTTTTGTCGAAAATCAGCCGTTTTTGCTCGAACATTAAATGCCTCCAAATGGTATTTAATTAACTTCCCGGGGTGAAGAAACCCTTTTTGAGAACTCAGAGTGAGTAAATTGGCCATTTTCATGCACTTTTAACCATTCCATAAATCTTGTGTTTTGGGCCCCTGGAAGCATGAAAATCACTTTAAACATGCTAATTTTAGCTCTAACACTGATGATCCACCTACAAATGTGAACTGACGTTCAAAAATAAAACATTTGAAAACGGACCATTTTCCACATTTCTGAAGCATGACGTAATGGGGGGGTGTTATCTCTTTTGTCGAAAATCAGCCGTTTTTGCTCAAACATTAAATGCCTCCAAATGGTATTTAATTAACTTCCCGGGGTGAAGAAACCCTTTTTGAGAACTCAGAGTGAGTAAATTGGCCATTTTCATGCACTTTTAACCATTCCATAAATCTTGTGTTTTGGGCCCCTGGAAGCATGAAAATCACTTTAAACATGCTAATTTTAGCTCTAACACTGGTGATCCACCTACAAATGTGAACTGACGTTCAAAAATAAAACATTTGAAAACGGACCATTTTCCACATTTCTGAAGCATGACGTAATGGGGGGGGTGTTATCTCTTTTGTCGAAAATCAGCCGTTTTTGCTCGAACATTAAATGCCTCCAAATGGTATTTAATTAACTTCCCGGGGTGAAGAAACCCTTTTTGAGAACTCAGAGTGAGTAAATTGGCCATTTTCATGCACTTTTAACCATTCCATAAATCTTGTGTTTTGGGCCCCTGGAAGCATGAAAATCACTTTAAACATGCTAATTTTAGCTCTAACACTGATGATCCACCTACAAATGTGAACTGACGTTCAAAAATAAAACATTTGAAAACGGACCATTTTCCACATTTCTGAAGCATGACGTAATGGGGGGGTGTTATCTCTTTTGTCGAAAATCAGCCGTTTTTGCTCGAACATTAAATGCCTCCAAATGGTATTTAATTAACTTCCCGGGGTGAAGAAACCCTTTTTGAGAACTCAGAGTGAGTAAATTGGCCATTTTCATGCACTTTTAACCATTCCATAAATCTTGTGTTTTGGGCCCCTGGAAGCATGAAAATCACTTTAAACATGCTAATTTTAGCTCTAACACTGATGATCCACCTACAAATGTGAACTGACGTTCAAAAATAAAACATTTGAAAACGGACCATTTTCCACATTTCTGAAGCATGACGTAATGGGGGGGTGTTATCTCTTTTGTCGAAAATCAGCCGTTTTTGCTCGAACATTAAATGCCTCCAAATGGTATTTAGTTAACTTCCCGAGCCCCTGGAAGCATGAAAATCACTTTAAACATGCTAATTTTAGCTCTAACACTGATGATCCACCTACAAATGTGAACTGACGTTCAAAAATAAAACATTTGAAAACGGACCATTTTCCACATTTCTGAAGCATGACGTAATGGGGGGGTGTTATCTCTTTTGTCGAAAATCAGCCGTTTTTGCTCTAACATTAAATGCCTCCAAATGGTATTTAATTAACTTCCCGAGCCCCTGGAAGCATGAAAATCACTTTAAACATGCTAATTTTAGCTCTAACACTGATGATCCACCTACAAATGTGAACTGACGTTCAAAAATAAAACATTTGAAAACGGACCATTTTCCACATTTCTGAAGCATGACGTAATGGGGGGGTGTTATCTCTTTTGTCGAAAATCAGCCGTTTTTGCTCGAACATTAAATGCCTCCAAATGGTATTTAATTAACTTCCCGAGCCCCTGGAAGCATGAAAATCACTTTAAACATGCTCATTTTAGCTCTAACACTGATGATCCACCTACAAATGTGAACTGACGTTCAAAAATAAAACATTTGAAAACGGACCATTTTCCACATTTCTGAAGCATGACGTAATGGGGGGGTGTTATCTCTTTTGTCGAAAATCAGCCGTTTTTGCTCGAACATTAAATGCCTCCAAATGGTATTTAATTAACTTCCCGGGGTGAAGAAACCCTTTTTGAGAACTCAGAGTGAGTAAATTGGCCATTTTCATGCACTTTTAACCATTCCATAAATCTTGTGTTTTGGGCCCCTGGAAGCATGAAAATCACTTTAAACATGCTAATTTTAGCTCTAACACTGATGATCCACCTACAAATGTGAACTGACGTTCAAAAATAAAACATTTGAAAACGGACCATTTTCCACATTTCTGAAGCATGATGTAATGGGGGGGTGTTATCTCTTTTGTCGAAAATCAGCCGTTTTTGCTCGAACATTAAATGCCTCCAAATGGTATTTAATTAACTTCCCGGGGTGAAGAAACCCTTTTTGAGAACTCAGAGTCAGTAAATTGGCCATTTTCATGCACTTTTAACCATTCCATAAATCTTGTGTTTTGGGCCCCTGGAAGCATGAAAATCACTTTAAACATGCTAATTTTAGCTCTAACACTGATGATCCACCTACAAATGTGAACTGACGTTCAAAAATAAAACATTTGAAAACGGACCATTTTCCACATTTCTGAAGCATGACGTAATGGGGGGGTGTTATCTCTTTTGTCGAAAATCAGCCGTTTTTGCTCGAACATTAAATGCCTCCAAATGGTATTTAATTAACTTCCCGGGGTGAAGAAACCCTTTTTGAGAACTCAGAGTGAGTAAATTGGCCATTTTCATGCACTTTTAACCATTCCATAAATCTTGTGTTTTGGGCCCCTGGAAGCATGAAAATCACTTTAAACATGCTAATTTTAGCTCTAACACTGATGATCCACCTACAAATGTGAACTGACGTTCAAAAATAAAACATTTGAAAACGGACCATTTTCCACATTTCTGAAGCATGACGTAATGGGGGGGTGTTATCTCTTTTGTTGAAAATCAGCCGTTTTTGCTCGAACATTAAATGCCTCCAAATGGTATTTAATTAACTTCCCGAGCCCCTGGAAGCATGAAAATCACTTTAAACATGCTAATTTTAGCTCTAACACTGATGATCCACCTACAAATGTGAACTGACGTTCAAAAATAAAACATTTGAAAACGGACCATTTTCCACATTTCTGAAGCATGACGTAATGGGGGGGTGTTATCTCTTTTGTCGAAAATCAGCCGTTTTTGCTCGAACATTAAATGCCTCCAAATGGTATTTAATTAACTTCCCGGGGTGAAGAAACCCTTTTTGAGAACTCAGAGTGAGTAAATTGGCCATTTTCATGCACTTTTAACCATTCCATAAATCTTGTGTTTTGGGCCCCAAGAAGCATGAAAATCACTTTAAACATGCTAATTTTAGCTCTAACACTGATGATCCACCTACAAATGTGAACTGACGTTCAAAAATAAAACATTTGAAAACGGACCATTTTCCACATTTCTGAAGCATGACGTAATGGGGGGGTGTTATCTCTTTTGTCGAAAATCAGCCGTTTTTGCTCGAACATTAAATGCCTCCAAATGGTATTTAATTAACTTCCCGGGGTGAAGAAACCCTTTTTGAGAACTCAGAGTGAGTAAATTGGCCATTTTCATGCACTTTTAACCATTCCATAAATCTTGTGTTTTGGGCCCCTGGAAGCATGAAAATCACTTTAAACATGCTAATTTTAGCTCTAACACTGATGATCCACCTACAAATGTGAACTGACGTTCAAAAATAAAACATTTGAAAACGGACCATTTTCCACATTTCTGAAGCATGACGTAATGGGGGGGTGTTATCTCTTTTGTCGAAAATCAGCCGTTTTTGCTCGAACATTAAATGCCTCCAAATGGTATTTAATTAACTTCCCGGGGTGAAGAAACCCTTTTTGAGAACTCAGAGTGAGTAAATTGGCCATTTTCATGCACTTTTAACCATTCCATAAATCTTGTGTTTTGGGCCCCTGGAAGCATGAAAATCACTTTAAACATGCTAATTTTAGCTCTAACACTGATGATCCACCTACAAATGTGAACTGACGTTCAAAAATAAAACATTTGAAAACGGACCATTTTCCACATTTCTGAAGCATGACGTAATGGGGGGGTGTTATCTCTTTTGTCGAAAATCAGCCGTTTTTGCTCGAACATTAAATGCCTCCAAATGGTATTTAATTAACTTCCCGGGGTGAAGAAACCCTTTTTGAGAACTCAGAGTGAGTAAATTGGCCATTTTCATGCACTTTTAACCATTCCATAAATCTTGTGTTTTGGGCCCCTGGAAGCATGAAAATCACTTTAAACATGCTAATTTTAGCTCTAACACTGATGATCCACCTACAAATGTGAACTGACGTTCAAAAATAAAACATTTGAAAACGGACCATTTTCCACATTTCTGAAGCATGACGTAATGGGGGGGTGTTATCTCTTTTGTCGAAAATCAGCCGTTTTTGCTCGAACATTAAATGCCTCCAAATGGTATTTAATTAACTTCCCGGGGTGAAGAAACCCTTTTTGAGAACTCAGAGTGAGTAAATTGGCCATTTTCATGCACTTTTAACCATTCCATAAATCTTGTGTTTTGGGCCCCTGGAAGCATGAAAATCACTTTAAACATGCTAATTTTAGCTCTAACACTGATGATCCACCTACAAATGTGAACTGACGTTCAAAAATAAAACATTTGAAATCGGACCATTTTCCACATTTCTGAAGCATGACGTAATGGGGGGGTGTTATCTCTTTTGTCGAAAATCAGCCGTTTTTGCTCGAACATTAAATGCCTCCAAATGGTATTTAATTAACTTCCCGGGGTGAAGAAACCCTTTTTGAGAACTCAGAGTGAGTAAATTGGCCATTTTCATGCACTTTTAACCATTCCATAAATCTTGTGTTTTGGGCCCCTGGAAGCATGAAAATCACTTTAAACATGCTAATTTTAGCTCTAACACTGATGATCCACCTACAAATGTGAACTGACGTTCAAAAATAAAACATTTGAAAACGGACCATTTTCCACATTTCTGAAGCATGACGTAATGGGGGGGGTGTTATCTCTTTTGTCGAAAATCAGCCGTTTTTGCTCGAACATTAAATGCCTCCAAATGGTATTTAATTAACTTCCCGGGGTGAAGAAACCCTTTTTGAGAACTCAGAGTGAGTAAATTGGCCATTTTCATGCACTTTTAACCATTCCATAAATCTTGTGTTTTGGGCCCCTGGAAGCATGAAAATCACTTTAAACATGCTAATTTTAGCTCTAACACTGGTGATCCACCTACAAATGTGAACTGACGTTCAAAAATAAAACATTTGAAAACGGACCATTTTCCACATTTCTGAAGCATGACGTAATGGGGGGGGTGTTATCTCTTTTGTCGAAAATCAGCCGTTTTTGCTCGAACATTAAATGCCTCCAAATGGTATTTAATTAACTTCCCGGGGTGAAGAAACCCTTTTTGAGAACTCAGAGTGAGTAAATTGGCCATTTTCATGCACTTTTAACCATTCCATAAATCTTGTGTTTTGGGCCCCTGGAAGCATGAAAATCACTTTAAACATGCTAATTTTAGCTCTAACACTGATGATCCACCTACAAATGTGAACTGACGTTCAAAAATAAAACATTTGAAAACGGACCATTTTCCACATTTCTGAAGCATGACGTAATGGGGGGGTGTTATCTCTTTTGTCGAAAATCAGCCGTTTTTGCTCGAACATTAAATGCCTCCAAATGGTATTTAATTAACTTCCCGGGGTGAAGAAACCCTTTTTGAGAACTCAGAGTGAGTAAGTTGGCCATTTTCATGCACTTTTAACCATTCCATAAATCTTGTGTTTTGGGCCCCTGGAAGCATGAAAATCACTTTAAACATGCTAATTTTAGCTCTAACACTGATGATCCACCTACAAATGTGAACTGACGTTCAAAAATAAAACATTTGAAAACGGACCATTTTCCACATTTCTGAAGCATGACGTAATGGGGGGGGTGTTATCTCTTTTGTCGAAAATCAGCCGTTTTTGCTCGAACATTAAATGCCTCCAAATGGTATTTAATTAACTTCCCGGGGTGAAGAAACCCTTTTTGAGAACTCAGAGTGAGTAAATTGGCCATTTTCATGCACTTTTAACCATTCCATAAATCTTGTGTTTGGGCCCCTGGAAGCATGAAAATCACTTTAAACATGCTAATTTTAGCTCTAACACTGATGATCCACCTACAAATGTGAACTGACGTTCAAAAATAAAACATTTGAAAACGGACCATTTTCCACATTTCTGAAGCATGACGTAATGGGGGGGTGTTATCTCTTTTGTCGAAAATCAGCCGTTTTTGCTCGAACATTAAATGCCTCCAAATGGTATTTAATTAACTTCCCGAGCCCCTGGAAGCATGAAAATCACTTTAAACATGCTAATTTTAGCTCTAACACTGATGATCCACCTACAAATGTGAACTGACGTTCAAAAATAAAACATTTGAAAACGGACCATTTTCCACATTTCTGAAGCATGACGTAATGGGGGGGTGTTATCTCTTTTGTCGAAAATCAGCCGTTTTTGCTCGAACATTAAATGCCTCCAAATGGTATTTAATTAACTTCCCGGGGTGAAGAAACCCTTTTTGAGAACTCAGAGTGAGTAAATTGGCCATTTTCATGCACTTTTAACCATTCCATAAATCTTGTGTTTTGGGCCCCTGGAAGCATGAAAATCACTTTAAACATGCTAATTGTAGCTCTAACACTGATGATCCACCTACAAATGTGAACTGACGTTCAAAAATAAAACATTTGAAAACGGACCATTTTCCACATTTCTGAAGCATGACGTAATGGGGGGGTGTTATCTCTTTTGTCGAAAATCAGCCGTTTTTGCTCGAACATTAAATGCCTCCAAATGGTATTTAATTAACTTCCCGAGCCCCTGGAAGCATGAAAATCACTTTAAACATGCTCATTTTAGCTCTAACACTGATGATCCACCTACAAATGTGAACTGACGTTCAAAAATAAAACATTTGAAAACGGACCATTTTCCACATTTCTGAAGCATGACGTAATGGGGGGGTGTTATCTCTTTTGTCGAAAATCAGCCGTTTTTGCTCGAACATTAAATGCCTCCAAATGGTATTTAATTAACTTCCCGGGGTGAAGAAACCCTTTTTGAGAACTCAGAGTGAGTAAATTGGCCATTTTCATGCACTTTTAACCATTCCATAAATCTTGTGTTTTGGGCCCCTGGAAGCATGAAAATCACTTTAAACATGCTAATTTTAGCTCTAACACTGATGATCCACCTACAAATGTGAACTGACGTTCAAAAATAAAACATTTGAAAACGGACCATTTTCCACATTTCTGAAGCATGACGTAATGGGGGGGTGTTATCTCTTTTGTCGAAAATCAGCCGTTTTTGCTCGAACATTAAATGCCTCCAAATGGTATTTAATTAACTTCCCGAGCCCCTGGAAGCATGAAAATCACTTTAAACATGCTAATTTTAGCTCTAACACTGATGATCCACCTACAAATGTGAACTGACGTTCAAAAATAAAACATTTGAAAACGGACCATTTTCCACATTTCTGAAGCATGACGTAATGGGGGGGTGTTATCTCTTTTGTCGAAAATCAGCCGTTTTTGCTCGAACATTAAATGCCTCCAAATGGTATTTAATTAACTTCCCGGGGTGAAGAAATCCTTTTTGAGAACTCAGAGTGAGTAAATTGGCCATTTTCATGCACTTTTAACCATTCCATAAATCTTGTGTTTTGGGCCCCTGGAAGCATGAAAATCACTTTAAACATGCTAATTTTAGCTCTAACACTGATGATCCACCTACAAATGTGAACTGACGTTCAAAAATAAAACATTTGAAAACGGACCATTTTCCACATTTCTGAAGCATGACGTAATGGGGGGGTGTTATCTCTTTTGTCGAAAATCAGCCGTTTTTGCTCGAACATTAAATGCCTCCAAATGGTATTTAATTAACTTCCCGAGCCCCTGGAAGCATGAAAATCACTTTAAACATGCTAAATTTAGCTCTAACACTGATGATCCACCTACAAATGTGAACTGACGTTCAAAAATAAAACATTTGAAAACGGACCATTTTCCACATTTCTGAAGCATGACGTAATGGGGGGGTGTTATCTCTTTTGTCGAAAATCAGCCGTTTTTGCTCGAACATTAAATGCCTCCAAATGGTATTTAATTAACTTCCCGGGGTGAAGAAACCCTTTTTGAGAACTCAGAGTGAGTAAATTGGCCATTTTCATGCACTTTTAACCATTCCATAAATCTTGTGTTTTGGGCCCCTGGAAGCATGAAAATCACTTTAAACATGCTAATTTTAGCTCTAACACTGATGATCCACCTACAAATGTGAACTGACGTTCAAAAATAAAACATTTGAAATCGGACCATTTTCCACATTTCTGAAGCATGACGTAATGGGGGGGTGTTATCTCTTTTGTCGAAAATCAGCCGTTTTTGCTCGAACATTAAATGCCTCCAAATGGTATTTAATTAACTTCCCGGGGTGAAGAAACCTTTTTGAGAACTCAGAGTGAGTAAATTGGCCATTTTCATGCACTTTTAACCATTCCATAAATCTTGTGTTTTGGGCCCCTGGAAGCATGAAAATCACTTTAAACATGCTAATTTTAGCTCTAACACTGATGATCCACCTACAAATGTGAACTGACGTTCAAAAATAAAACATTTGAAAACGGACCATTTTCCACATTTCTGAAGCATGACGTAATGGGGGGGGTGTTATCTCTT
Organism: Lissotriton vulgaris; assembly: GCF_964263255.1. Taxonomy (NCBI): domain Eukaryota; kingdom Metazoa; phylum Chordata; class Amphibia; order Caudata; family Salamandridae; genus Lissotriton; species Lissotriton vulgaris. Next base: position 38,580 of record NW_028244927.1, read on the forward strand.
TTGTCGAAAATCAGCCGTTTTTGCTCGAACATTAAATGCCTCCAAATGGTATTTAATTAACTTCCCGGGGTGAAGAAACCTTTTTGAGAACTCAGAGTGAGTAAATTGGCCATTTTCATGCACTTTTAACCATTCCATAAATCTTGTGTTTTGGGCCCCTGGAAGCATGAAAATCACTTTAAACATGCTAATTTTAGCTCTAACACTGGTGATCCACCTACAAATGTGAACTGACGTTCAAAAATAAAACATTTGAAAACGGACCATTTTCCACATTTCTGAAGCATGACGTAATGGGGGGGTGTTATCTCTTTTGTCGAAAATCAGCCGTTTTGCTCGAACATTAAATGCCTCCAAATGGTATTTAATTAACTTCCCGGGGTGAAGAAACCCTTTTTGAGAACTCAGAGTGAGTAAATTGGCCATTTTCATGCACTTTTAACCATTCCATAAATCTTGTGTTTTGGGCCCCTGGAAGCATGAAAATCACTTTAAACATGCTAATTTTAGCTCTAACACTGATGATCCACCTACAAATGTGAACTGACGTTCAAAAATAAAACATTTGAAAACGGACCATTTTCCACATTTCTGAAGCATGACGTAATGGGGGGGTGTTATCTCTTTTGTCGAAAATCAGCCGTTTTTGCTCGAACATTAAATGCCTCCAAATGGTATTTAATTAACTTCCCGGGTGAAGAAACCCTTTTTGAGAACTCAGAGTGAGTAAGTTGGCCATTTCATGCACTTTTAACCATTCCATAAATCTTGTGTTTTGGGCCCCTGGAAGCATGAAAATCACTTTAAACATGCTAATTTTAGCTCTAACACTGATGATCCACCTACAAATGTGAACTGACGTTCAAAAATAAAACATTTGAAAACGGACCATTTTCCACATTTCTGAAGCATGACGTAATGGGGGGGGTGTTATCTCTTTTGTCGAAAATCAGCCGTTTTTGCTCGAACATTAAATGCCTCCAAATGGTATTTAATTAACTTCCCGGGGTGAAGAAACCCTTTTTGAGAACTCAGAGTGAGTAAATTGGCCATTTTCATGCACTTTTAACCATTCCATAAAATCTTGTGTTTTGGGCCCCTGGAAGCATGAAAATCACTTTAAACATGCTAATTTTAGCTCTAACACTGATGATCCACCTACAAATGTGAACTGACGTTCAAAATAAAACATTTGAAAACGGACCATTTTCCACATTTCTGAAGCATGACGTAATGGGGGGGTGTTATCTCTTTTGTCGAAAATCAGCCGTTTTTGCTCGAACATTAAATGCCTCCAAATGGTATTTAATTAACTTCCCGAGCCCCTGGAAGCATGAAAATCACTTTAAACATGCTAATTTTAGCTCTAACACTGATGATCCACCTACAAATGTGAACTGACGTTCAAAAATAAAACATTTGAAAACGGACCATTTTCCACATTTCTGAAGCATGACGTAATGGGGGGGTGTTATCTCTTTTGTCGAAAATCAGCCGTTTTTGCTCGAACATTAAATGCCTCCAAATGGTATTTAATTAACTTCCCGGGTGAAGAAACCCTTTTTGAGAACTCAGAGTGAGTAAATTGGCCATTTTCATGCACTTTTAACCATTCCATAAATCTTGTGTTTTGGCCCTGGAAGCATGAAAATCACTTTAAACATGCTAATTGTAGCTCTAACACTGATGATCCACCTACAAATGTGAACTGACGTTCAAAAATAAAACATTTGAAAACGGACCATTTTCCACATTTCTGAAGCATGACGTAATGGGGGGGTGTTATCTCTTTTGTCGAAAATCAGCCGTTTTTGCTCGAACATTAAATGCCTCCAAAGGTATTTAATTAACTTCCCGAGCCCTGGAAGCAT